>NW_027142211.1:0-196246 GCF_036365525.1 Heterodontus francisci | reverse complement strand
TCTGACACCACTCTGCACCCCCACTCCCCATCTCCACTCCCCTACACCACTACTGCACCCCACTCCCCTCCTCCACACCCCTCTCCCATTCCACTACCTCCATCCCCTCCCCATAACTCTACCTCACTCCACTCCCCCACTCCCCTACCCCAGTCACCTTTCCAACTCTCCTCCCACACTCCCCTCCCACACACTCCTCCCCCACCCCCCTCCCCAACACCCCTCCCCAACTCCCCTCCCCCAACTCCCCTCCCCAACTCCCCTCCCCAACTCCCCTCCCCAATTCCCCTCCCCAATTCCCCTACCCCACTCCCCTACCACACGCCCCTCCCCTACGCCCCACACCAACTCCCATACCCAACTCCCCTACCCCACGCCCCTCCCCAACTCCACTCCCCAACTCCCCTCCCTCACCCCCTACCACAACACCCCTCCCACTTTCCCCTCCCACACTCCCCTCCCAAATCCCCCTCCCCACTCCATTGCCCCACACCCCTAGCTCACTCCGCTTACCTCCACCTCCTCACTTCCCTACTCTACCACACACCCCTACCTCACTCCCCTACCTCACTCCCCTGCCCCACTCCCCTACCCTACCCGCCTTCCCCACACCCCTACCCCACTCCCCCTACCCCATACCAGTACTGCACTCCCATCCTCAATCCCCTACCTCACACCCCTCCCATACTCCCCTCCCCACCTCTCCTACCCCACTCCCCTACCCCACTCCCCTACCCCACTCCCCTACCCCACTCCCCTACCCCACTCCCCTCATCCACTCCCCTCCCCATTCCACTACCTCAATCCCCTCCCCCATAACCCTACCTCACTCCCCTACCCCACTCCCCTACCCCACTTAACTAACCAACACCCCTCCCACACTCCCCTCCCACACTCCCCCCTCCCACACTCCCCTCCCACACTCCCCTCCCACTCTCCCCTCCCACACTCCCCTCCCCCACTCCCCTCCCCAACTCACCTCCCCAACTGCCCTGACACATTCCCCGACCCCACTCCCCTACCGCTCGCCCCTCCCCCACTCCCCTCACCAACTCCCATACCCCACTCCCCTACCTCACGCCCCTCCCCAACTCCCCTCCCCAACTCCCCTCCCCAACTCCCCTCCCCCACTCCCCTCCCCCACTCCCCTCCCCACTCCCCTCCCCACTCCCCTCCCCCACTCACCACCGCCACTCGCCTCCCCCACTCCCCAACTGCCCACCCTCACTCCCCTCCCAATCTAACCGCCCCCACACCCCTCCCAACTCCCCTCCCCAACTCCACTCCCCTCCCACACTGCCCTACCTCACTCCACTCCCCCAGTTACCACCCCCACTACCATACCCCACTCCACTCCCCCACTCCTTTCCTCATTCCACTAACTCAATCCCCTCCCCAATAACCCTACCACAATCCCCTCCCCCACTCCCCTCCTCCACTCCCCTCCTCCACTCCCCTCCAGCACTTCACTCCTCCACTCCCCTGCCCCACTCCCTTCCACCACTCCAACACCCAACTCCCCTCCCCAACTCCCCTCCCACTCACTCCATCCCCACTCCCCTCCCCAACTCCCCTCCCCAACTCCCCTCCCCAACTCCCCTCCCTCACTCCCCACCCCAACTCCCCTCCCACACGCCCCTCCAACGCTATCCGCTCCCACTCCCCTCCCAACACCCATCCCCCACACCACTCCCCTCCCTCAGTGCCCGACCTCACTCCACTCCCCCAGTTACCACCCCCACTAACATACCCCACTCCCCTCCCCCACTCATTTCCCCATTCCAATAACTCAACCCCTCCCCCATACATCTACCTCACGCCCCTTCCCACCAAATCCTCACTGCCATCCCCTACCACACTCCCCTGCCTCACTCCCCTTTCCTCCACCTCCTCACTGCACTCCCCTCCCCAACCCCCTCCCCCACTCCCCTCCACCACACCCCTCCGCCACTCCCCTACCCCACTCCCTTCCACCACTCCAACACCCCACTCACCTCTGCCTCACCCGTCCCCCACTCACCCGTCCCACTCCCCTCCCCAACTCCCTTCCCCCACTCCCCTATCCCACTCCCCAACCCACACCCCTCCCCGACTCCCCTACCCTATTTCCCTCTCCAAATCCCCTCCACAAATCCCCTCGCCTCCATCTCCTCACTGCCCTCCCCTACCCAACTCCCCTCCCCACTCCCCTTCCCTCCCCCTCCTCACTGCCTTCCCCTAACCAACTCCCCTCCCCACTCCCCTCACCTCCACCTCATTAGAGCCCACCCCTACCACACGCCCTGACACCACACTCTGCACCCCCACTCCACATCTCCACTCTCCTACATCACTACTGCACCCCACCCCCCTCCTCCACACCCCTCCCCCATTCCACTACCTCAATCCCCTCCCCCATAACTCTACCTCACTCCCCTATCCCAGTCACATAACCAACTGCCCTCCCACACTCCCCCTCCCACACTCCCCTCCCACACTCCCCTCCCACACTCTCCTCCCACACTCTCCTCCCACACTCTCCTCCCCAACACCCCTCCCCAACACCCCTCCCCAAATCACCTCCCCAACTCCCCTCCCACATTCCCCTACCCCACGCCCCTACCGCACGCCCCTCCCCCACTCCCCTCACCAACTCCCCTCCCTCACTCCCCACCACAACCCTCCACCCACACTCCCCTCCCCCACCCCCCTCCCCCACTCGCCTCCCCCACACGCCTCCCCCACTCCCCAACTCCCCTCCGCCACTCTCCACCCACACTAACCTCCCCCACTCCCCTCCCAACTCCCCTCCCCCACTCCACTGCCCCACACACCTAACCCACTCCGCTTACCTCCACCTCTTAACTTGCCTACTCTACCACACACCCCTGCCCCACTACCCTCCCCCACTCCACAACCGCATTCCCCTCCACAACAACCCTACCACACTCCCCTACCCTACTCCCCTGCCCCACTCCCCTGCCCCACTCACCTACACTACCCGCCTTCCCCACACCCCTACCCCACTCCCCTGCCCCATACCAGTACCCCACTCCCATCCTCAATCCCCTACCTCACACCCCTCCCATACTCCCCTACCCACCTCTCCTACCCCACTCCCCTACCCCACTCCCCTTCCCTCCACCTCCTCACTGCACACCAACACTCCACTCCCCTCTCCAACTCCCCTCCCCCTCACCCCGCCCCCACTCCCCTCCCCAACTCCCTTCCCCCACTCCCCTTTCCCACTTCCCTCCCCAACTCCCCTCCCCTCCATCTCCTCACTGCCCTTACCAACCCAACTCCCCTCCCCACTCCCCTTCCCTCCACCTCCTTAGAGCCCACCCCTACCACACTCCCTGACACCACTCTGCACCCCCACTCCCCATCTCCACTCCCCTACCCCACTACCCCACCCCACTCCCCTCCTCCACTCCACTCCCCATTCCACTACCTCAATCCCCTCCCCATAACCCTACCTCACTCCCCTACCCCACTCCCTGACCCCACTTACATAACCAACACCCCTCCCACACTCCCCTCCCACACTCCCCTCCCACACTCCCCTCCCCAACTCCCCTCCCACATTCCCCTACCACACACCCCTACCGGATGCCCCTCCCCCCACTCCCCTCACCAACTCCCATACCCCACTCCCCTACCTCACGCCCCTCCCCAAGTCCCCTCCCCAAGTCCCCTCCCCAAGTCCCCTCCCCAAGTCCCCTCCCCAACTCCCCTCCCCAACTCCCCTCCCCAAGTCCCCTCCCCAAGTCCCCTCCCCAACTCCCCTCCCTAACTCCCCACCCCCAAATCCCCTCCCACACTCCCTCCCACACTCCCTCCCACACTCCGCTCCCACACTAACCTCCCCCACTCGCCTCCCCCACTCGCCTCCCCCACTCGCCTTCCCCACTCGCCTCCCCAGCTCCCCTCCCCCACTCCCCAACTCCCCCCCACTCCCCTCCCAATCTAACCGCCCCACACCCCTCCCAACTCCCCTCCCCAACTCCACTCCCCTCCCACACTGCCCTACCTCACTCCACTCCCCCAGTTACCACCCCCACTACCATCCCCCACTCCCCTCCCCCACTCCTTTCCCCATTCCACTAACTCAATCCCCTCCGCATAACCCTACCTCACTCCCCTCCCCCACTCCCCTCCCCCACTCCCCTCCCCCACTCCCCTCCTCCACTCCCCTCCCCCACTCCCCTCATCCACTCCCCTCAACCACTCCCCTCCCCCACTCCACTACCCCTCTCCCTTCCACAACTCCGACACCCCACTTCCCTCCCCAACTCCCCTCCCACTCACCCCATCCCCACGCCCCTCCCCAACTCCCTTCCCCCACTCCCCTATCCCACTCCCCACCCCACTCCCCTCCCCGACTCCCCTACCCCACTTCCGTCTCCAACTCCCCTCCCCATTCCACTACCTCAATCCCCTCCCCCATAACCCGACCTCACTCCCCTCCCCGACTCCCCTACCCCACTCAAATAACCAACACCCCCTCCCACATTCCCCTCCCACATTCCCCTCCCACATTCCCCTCCCCCACTCACCTCCCCCACTCACCTCCCCCACTCACCTCCCCCCACTCACCTCCCCAACTCACCTCCCCAACTCACCTCCCCAACTCCCCTCCCACATTCCCCTACCTACTCCCCTACCGCACGCCCCTCCCCCACTCCCCTCACAGACTCCCATACCCAGTTCCCCTACCCAATTCCACAACCCAATTCCCCTACCCAATTCCCCTACCCAACACCCCTCCCCAAATCACCTCCCCAACTCCCCTCCCACATTCCCCTACCCCACGCCCCTACCGCACGCCCCTCCCCCACTCCCCTCACCAACTCCCCCTCCCTCACTCCCCACCACAACCCTCCACCCACACTCCCCCTCCCCCACTCCCCTCCCCCACCCCCCTCCCCCACTCGCCTCCCCCACACGCCTCCCCCACTCCCCAACTCCCCTCCGCCACTCTCCACCCACACTAACCTCCCCCACTCCCCTCCCAACTCCCCTCCCCCACTCCACTGCCCCACACACATAACCCACTCCGCTTACCTCCACCTCTTAACTTGCCTACTCTACCACACACCCCTGCCCCACTACCCTCCCCCACTCCACAACCGCATTCCCCTCCACAACAACCCTACCACACTCCCCTACCCTACTCCCCTGCCCCACTCCCCTGCCCCACTCACCTACACTACCCGCCTTCCCCACACCCCTACCCCACTCCCCTGCCCCATACCAGTACCCCACTCCCATCCTCAATCCCCTACCTCACACCCCCTCCCATACTACTCCCCTACCCCCTCCTACCCCCTTCCTACCCCACTCCCCTACCCACTCCCCTTCCCTCCACCTCCTCACTGCACACCACAACACTCCACTCCCCTCTCCAACTCCCCTCCCCCTCACCCCACCCCCACTCCCCTCCCCAACTCCCTTCCCCCACTCCCCTTTCCCACTTCCCTCCCCAACTCCCCTCCCCTCCATCTCCTCACTGCCCTTACCAACCCAACTCCCCTCCCCACTCCCCTTCCCTCCACCTCCTTAGAGCCCACCCCTACCACACTCCCTGACACCACTCTGCACCCCCACTCCCCATCTCCACTCCCCTACCCCACTACCCCACCCCACTCCCCTCCTCCACTCCACTCCCCATTCCACTACCTCAATCCCCTCCCCATAACCCTACCTCACTCCCCCTACCCCACTCCCTGACCCCACTTACATAACCAACACCCCTCCCACACTCCCCTCCCACACTCCCCTCCCACACTCCCCTCCCACACTCCCCTCCCCAACTCCCCTCCCACATTCCCCTACCACACACCCCTACCGGATGCCCCTCCCCCACTCCCCTCACCAACTCCCATACCCCACTCCCCTACCTCACGCCCCTCCCCAAGTCCCCTCCCCAAGTCCCCTCCCCAAGTCCCCTCCCCAACTCCCCTCCCCAAGTCCCCTCCCCAAGTCCCCTCCCCAAGTCCCCTCCCCAACTCCCCTCCCTAACTCCCCACCCCAAATCCCCTCCCACACTCCCTCCCACACTCCCTCCCACACTCCGCTCCCACACTAACCTCCCCCACTCGCCTCCCCCACTCGCCTCCCCCACTCGCCTCCCCCACTCGCCTTCCCCACTCGCCTCCCCAGCTCCCCTCCCCCACTCCCCAACTCCCCCCCACTCCCCTCCCAATCTAACCGCCCCACACCCCTCCCAACTCCCCTCCCCCAACTCCACTCCCCTCCCACACTGCCCTACCTCACTCCACTCCCCCAGTTACCACCCCCACTACCATCCCCCACTCCCCTCCCCCACTCCTTTCCCCATTCCACTAACTCAATCCCCTCCGCATAACCCTACCTCACTCCCCTCCCCCACTCCCCTCCCCCACTCCCCTCCCCCACTCCCCTCCTCCACTCCCTCCCCCACTCCCCTCAACCACTCCCCTCAACCACTCCCCTCCCCCACTCCACTACCCCTCTCCCTTCCACAACTCCGACACCCCACTTCCCTCCCCAACTCCCCTCCCACTCACCCCATCCCCACGCCCCCTCCCCAACTCCCTTCCCCCACTCCCCTATCCCACTCCCCACCCCACTCCCCTCCCCGACTCCCCTACCCCACTTCCGTCTCCAACTCCCCTCCCCATTCCACTACCTCAATCCCCTCCCCCATAACCCGACCTCACTCCCCTCCCCGACTCCCCTACCCCACTCAAATAACCAACACCCCTCCCACATTCCCCTCCCACATTCCCCTCCCCCACTCACCTCCCCCACTCACCTCCCCCACTCACCTCCCCCACTCACCTCCCCCACTCACCTCCCCAACTCACCTCCCCAACTCCCCCTCCCCACATTCCCCTACCTACTCCCCTACCGCACGCCCCTCCCCCACTCCCCTCATCAACTCCCATACCCCACTCCCCTACCCCACGCCCCTCACCAACTCCCCTCCCACATTCCCCTACCCCACTCCCCTACCGCACGCCCCTCCCCCCACTCCCCTCACAGACTCCCATACCCAGTTCCCCCTACCCAATTCCACAACCCAATTCCCCCTACCCAATTCCCCTACCCAATTCCCCTACCCAATTCCCCTACCCAACTCCCCTACCCAACTCCCCTCCCCAACTCCCCTCCCCCACTCCCCATCACAACCACCCTCCCACACTCCCCTCCCACCTCCCCTCCCCACTCCCCAACTCCCCTCCCCCACTCCCCATCCACACTAACCTCCCCCACTCCCCTCCCAACTCCCCTCCCCCACTCCACTGCCCCACACCCCAGCCCACTCCGCTTACCTCCACCTCCTCACTTCCCTACTCGACCACACACTCCATCCCCCACTACCCTCCCCCACTCCACAACCGCGCTCCCCTCCACAACACCCCTACCGCACTCCCCTACCCCACTCCCCTACCCCACTCCCCTGCCCCTCTCCCCTGCCCCACTCCCCCTACCCTACCCGCCTTCCCCACACCCCTACCCCACTCCCCTACCCCATACCAGAACCCCACTCCCATCCTCAAACCCTGCCTCACACCCCTCCCATACTCCCCTACCCACCTCTCCTCCCCCACTCCCCTACCCCACTCCCCTTCCCTCCACCTCCTCACTGCACTCCAACACCCCACTCCCCTCCCCAACTCCCCTCCCCCTCACCCCACCCCCAGTCCCCTCCAAAACTCCCTTTCCCCACTCCCCTATCCCACTCCCCTCCGCAACTCCCCTCCCCTCCATTTCCTCACTGCACTCACCAACCCAACTCCCCTCCCCACTCCCCTTCCCTCCACCTCCTTAGCGCCCACCCCTACCACACTCCCTGACACCACTCTGCACCCCCACTCCCCATCTCCACTCCCCTACCCCCACTATCCCACCCCACTCCCCTCCCCATTCCACTACCTCAATCCCCTCCCCATAACCCTACCTCACTCCCCTCCCCCACTCCCCTACCACCCTTACATAACCAACACCCCCTCCCCCACTCACCTCCCCAACTCACCTCCCCAACTCACCTCCCCAACTGCCCTCCCCAACTCACCTCCCCAACTCCCCTCCCACATTCCCCTACCCCACTCCCCTACCGCACACCCCTCCCCTACTCCCCTCACCAACTCCCATTACCCCACTCCCCTACCCCACGCCCCTCCCCAATTCCTGTCCCTCACTCCCCACCCCAACTCCCCTCCCACACTCCGCTCCCACACTAACCTCCTCCCACTGCCCTCCGCAGCCCCTCCCCACTCGCCTCGCCCACACGCCTCCCCCACTCCCCTCCCCCACTCCCCAACTCCCCTCCCCCACTCCCCTCCCGACACTAACCGCCCCCCACTACCCTCCCAACTCCCCTCCCCCACTCCACTCCTCTCCCACACTGCCCTACCTCACTCCACTCCCCCTGTTACCACCCCCACTACCATACCCCACTCCCCTCCCCCACTCCTTTCCCCATTCCACTAACTCAATCCCCTCCCCCATACATCTACCTCACGACCCTTCCCGCCAAATCCTCACTGCCCTCCCCTACCCCACTCCCCTGCCTCACTCCCCTTTCTTCCACCTCCTCACTGCCCCTCCCCCTCCCCCACTCCCCTCCCCACTCCCCTCCACCACACCCCTCCCCCACTCCCATACCCCACTCCCTTCCACCACTCCAACACCCCACTCCCATCCCACTCACCCCACCCCCACTCCCCTCCCCAACTCCCTTCCCCCACTCCCCTATCACCACTCCCCACACCACTCCCCTCTCCAACTCCCCTACCCCACTTCCCTCTCCAACTCCCCCACCCCAACTCCCCTTCCCTCCACCTCCTTAGAGCCCACCCCTACCACACTCCCTGACACCACTCTGCACCCCCACTCCCCATATCCACTCCCCTACCCCACTACCCCTCCCCACTCCCCTCATCCAGTCCCCTCCCCATTCCACTACCTCAATCCCCTCCCCATAACCATACCTCACTCCCCTCCCCCACTCACATAACCAACTAACCTCCCCCACTCCCCTCCTAACTCCCCTCCCCTACCCCACTGCCCTGCACCCCTAACCCACTCCGCTTACGTCCGCCTCCTCACTGCCCTCCTCTGCCACACACCCCTCCACCACTACACACCCCCACTCCCCAACCGCACTCCCATCCACAACACCCCTACCCCGCTCCCCTGCCAACTCCCCGACCCTACACCCCTTCCCCACACCCCTACCCCACTCCCCTACCCCATACCACTACTCCACTCCCATCCACAATCCCCTACCTCACACCCCTCCCATACTCCCCGACCCAACTCTCCTACCGCACACCCCTCCCTCTCACCCCTTCTCTCCACCTCCTCACTGCACTCCCCTACCCAACTCCCCTATCCCACTCCCCTACCCCACTCCCCCAATTCACTCCCCTCCCCACTCCCCTGCACCACTCCCCTAAAGCACACCCCGCCACCACTCCACTCCCCTCTCCCCTTCCCTCCACATCCTCACTGCGCTCTCCTATCCCACACTCCTATCCCACTCCACATTCCCACTCCCCTACCCCACCCCCTAACTCACTTCCCTCCCCGACTTACCTCCCCTACACCCCTTCTCCTCCTCACTGCCCTCCCCTACCCAACTCCCCTCCGGCACTGCCCACCCCCACTCCCCAGGCCACTCCCCTTCATTCCACCTCATCACTGCCCTCCACTACCCCGCTTCCCTCCCCCACTCCCCTCCCCCACTCCCCTACCCCACTCCCCTACCCCACTCCCCTCCCCCACTCCCCTACCCCACTCCCCTACCCCACTCACCTAACACACACCCACTCCCCCACTCCCCTCCCCATTCCCCTCCCCCACTCCCCTTCCCTCTATCTCCTCACTGCCCCTCCCCGACCCAACTCCCCTTCCCACTCCCTTCCCTCCACCTCCTTACAGCCCACCTCTACCACACTCCCCGACACCACTCTGCACCCCCTCCCCTCCACTACCGAACCCCACTACCCCACCGCACTTCCCTCCCAAAACCCCCGACCAAATGCCCTCACCCACTGCCCTCCCCCACTGCCCTCCCCCACTGCCCTCCCCCACTCTCCTCCCCACTCCCCTCCCCACTCCCCTCCCCACTTCCCTCCCCACTCCCTTCCCCACTCCCTTCCCCACTCCCCTCCCCACTCCCCTCCCCAAACCCCTCCCCACTACCCTCCCAACTACCCTTCCCAACTACCCTTCCCTCACTCCCCTCCCTCACTCCCCCTCCCTCACTCCCCTCCCCCACTCCCCTCCACACTCCCCTCCCCACTCCCCTCCCCCACTCCCCTCGCCCACTCCCCTCCCCCACTCCCCTACACCCAATTCCCTACGCGACTGCCCTACCCCACGCCCCTCCCCAACTCCCCTCCCAAACTCCGCACCCCAACTCACCTCCCCCATGCCCCCTCACCAACTCCCATACCCCACTCCCCTACTCCACTCCCTCCACAACTCCCCTCCACAATTCCCCTCCCTCAATCCCCACCCCAACTCCCCTCCCCACTCCCCGCTCCGACCCCACTCCCACACTAACCTCTCCCACTCCCCTCCCCCACTCGCCTCTCCATTCCCCTCTCCCACTCCACAACGCCCCTCCCACACCAACCTCCCCCACTCCCACACTCCCCTCCACCACATCCATACCCCACTCCGCTTCCCTTCACCTCCTCACTGCCCGACTCGACCAAACTCCCACACCGCACTACAGTCCACCACTACCCTACCCCACTACCCACCTCCACTTCCCAACCGCACTCCGCTCCACAACACCCCAACCACGCTCCCCTACCCCACACCCCTACCCCAAACCCCGACCGCACTCCGCTACCCTACTCCAGCATCTCCTCCCTCCCCTTCCCCACTCCAGTCCACCACCCCCCTCCTTCCCCCTCTCCATTCCCCTCGACGTCGCCCTCCCTTGCCCTCTTCATTCCACTCCACCACGCCCTCCCTCCTCCTCTTCATTCTTCACCACAACCCCCTCCCTCCCCCTCTTAATTCGCCTCCACCTCCCCCTCCCACCCCCTCTTCTTTCCCCTCCACCACCACCTCCCTCCCCCATTCATTCTTCACAACCATCCCCTCCCTCCCCCACTTCATTCCCCACCAACACCCCCTCCTTCCCCTCTTCATTCCCCTCCACCTCCCCTCCCTCCCCCTCTTCATTCCATTCCACCACCACATCCCTCCCCCCTCTCCATTCCCCTCCACCAACCCCTCCCTCACCCTCTTCATTCCCCTCCACCACCCCCTCCCTCACCCTCTTCGTTCCCCTCCACCACACCCACCCTCCCCTATTCATGCTTCACCACCTCCCCCTCCCTCCCCCTCTTCATTCCCCTCCACCTACCCCTCCCTCCCAAACTTCATTCCCCTCCACCTCCCCTACCTCCCCTTTTCATTCCCCTCCACCTCCCCCTCCCTTCCGCTCTTCATTCCCCTCCACCTCCCCCTCCCTCCCCCTCTTCATTCCCCTCCACCACCCGCTCCCTCCCACTCTTCATTCTTCACCACCACCCCCTCCCTCCCCCACTTCATTCCCCACCAACACCCCCTCCCTCCCCTCTACATTCCCCACCACTTCCCCTCCCTCCTGCTCTTCATTTCACTCCACCACACACTCCCTCCCAATCTCCATTCCCCTCCACCACCCCCTCCCTCACCTATTCATTCCTCTCCACCAACCCCTCCCTCCCCCTCTTCATTCCCATCCACCACCCCCGCCCTCCCCCTCTTCGTTCACCTCCACCACACCCTCCCTCCCCTATTCATGCTTCACCAACTCCCCCTCCCTCCCCCTCTTCATTCCCCTCCACCTCTCCGTCCCTCCCGCTCTTCATTCCCCTCCACCTCCCCCTCATTCCCCACCAACACCCCCTCCCTCCCCTCTTCATTCCCCTCCACTTCCCCTCCCTCCTGCTCTTCATTCCCCACCAACACCCCCTCCCTCCCCTCTTCATTCCCCTCCACTTCCCCTCCCTCCTGCTCTTCATTCCACTCCACCTCCCCCTCCCTCCCCCTCTTAATTCCCCTCCACCTCGCCCTCCTCCCCCTCTTCATTCCCCTCCACCTCCCCCTCCCTACCCATCTTTATTCCACTCCACCACCCCCACCCACCCCCTCTTCATTCCCCTCCACCTCCCCCTCCCTCCCCCTCTTCATTCCCCTCCAACTCCCCCTCCCTCCCACTCTAAATTCCACTCCACCACCCCCTCCCTCCCTCGCTTCGTTCTTCACCACCTCCCCCTCCCTCCCACTCTTCGTTCTTCATCACCGCCCCCTCCCCACTCTTCATACCCCTCCACCACCCCTCCATCCCCCTCTTCATTCCCCATCACCACCCCCACCCTCCCCCTCTTCATTCACCTCCACCTCCCCCTCCTTCCCCTTCATCATTCCCCTCCATCTCCCCCTCACTCCCACTCATTATTCTTCACCTCCTCCCTCGCCCTCCCCTTCTTCATTCCCCTCCACGACCCCTCCCTCCCCCTCTTCTTTCTTCACCACCACCCCCTCCCTCCCCCTCTTCAATCCCATCCAACACCCGCACCCTCCCCCTCTTCATTCTCCTCCACAACCCCCTCCCTCCCCTCTTCGTTCCCCTCCACCTCCCCCTCCCTCCCCTCTTCATTCCACTCCACCACCACGTCCCTCCCCCTCTTCATTTCACTCCACCTCCCCTCCCTCCCCGTCTTCATTCCCCTGCACCAACCCTCCCACCCCCTCTGCATTCTTCACCACCTCCCCCTCCCGCCCCCTCTTCATTACACTCCGCCACCCCCTCCCACCCACTCTTCATTCCACTCCACCACACCTCCCTCCCCTCTTCATTCCCCTCCACCACCCCCTCCCTCCCCTTCTTCATTCCCCTGCACCAACCCTCCCAGCACCTCTGCATTCTTCGCCACCTACCCCTCCCTCCCCCTCTTCATTCCACTCCACCACCCCTTCATCCCTCTCTTCATTCCGCTCCACCTCCCAATCCCTCCCCACTTCATTCCCTACCAGCTCCCCCTCTCACCCCTCTTTATTCCACTCCACCAACCCTCCCTACCCCTCTTCATTCCGCTCCAACTCCTTCTCACTCCCCTCTTCATTCCAGTCAACCACCCACTCCCTCCCCCTCTTCATTCCACTCCACCTCCCCTCCACCCCTCTTCATTCCACTCCACCTCCCCTCTCTCCCCTCTTAATTCCCCTCCACCACCCCCTCCCTCCCCTTCTTCATTCCCCTCCACCAGCCCCTCCATCCCCCTCTTCATACCCCTCCACCTCCCCCTCCCTCCCCTCTTCATTCCCCTCCACCAACCTTTCACTCCCCCACTTCATCCTTCACCACCAACCCCTCCCTCCCCCTCTTCATTCCCCTCCACCACACACTCCCTCCCCCTACTCATTCCCCTCCACCACCCCCTCCCTCCCACTCTTCATTCCTCTCCACCTCCCCTCCCTCCCCTCTTCAATCCCCTCCACCAGCCCCTCCCTCCCCCTCTTCATTCCACTCCACCACCCCCTCCATCATCCTCTTCATTCCACTCCACCTCCCCCTCCCTCCCCTCTTCATTCCCCTCCACTTCCACCTCCCTCCCCTCTTGATTTCCCTCCACAACCAGAGCCCTCCCCTCTTCATTCCACTCCAACCCCCCCTCCTTCCCCCTCTTCATTCCACTCCACCTCCCCCTCCCTCCCCCTTTTCATTCCCGTCCACCACCCCCTCCCTCCACCTCTATATTCTTCACCAACAGGCCCGCCCTCCCCCTCTTCATTTCCCTCCACAACCCGCGCCCTCCCCTCTTCATTCCACTCCAACCCCCCCTCCTTCCCCCTCTTCATTCCACTCCGAATCCCCCTCCCTGCCCCTCCTCGTTCCACTCCACCCCACTACCACAGCCTCTTCATTCCCCTCCACCATCGCCTTCCACCCCCTCTTCATTCCCCTCCACCTCCCCCACCCTCCCCATCTTCATTCTTCACCAACTCCCCCTCCCTTCCCCTCTTCATTCCCCTCCACCTCCCCCTCCCTCCCGCTTTTCATTCCCGTCCACCACCCCCTCCCTCCCCCTTTATATTCTTCACCAACAGCCCCGCCCTCCCCCTCTTCATTCCCCTCCACCTCCCACTCCCTCCCCTCTTCATTACCCTCCACCTCGCTCCCCTCTTCATTTCCCTCCACCACCCGCGCCCTCCCCTCTTCATTCCACTCCACCTTCCCCTCCCTTCCCCTCTTCATTCCCCTCCACCACATCCCTCCCGCTTTTCATTCCCGTCCACCACCCCCTCCCTCCCCCTCTATATTCTTCACCAACAGCCCCGCCCTCCCCCTCTTCATTCCCCTCCACCTCCCACTCCCTCCCCTCTTCATTTCCCTCCACCACCCGCGCCCTCCCCTCTTCATTCCACTCCACCTTCCCCTCCCTTCCCCTCTTCATTCCCCTCCACCACCCCCCTCCCCCTCTTCATTCCCCTCCACCACCCCCTCCCTCCCACTCTTCATTCCCCTCCACCTCCCCCTCCCTCCCCTCTTCAGACCCCTCCACCACCCCCTCCCTCCTCCTCTTCATTCCACTCCACCACCCCCTCCTTCCCCCTCTTCATTCCACTCCACCTTCTCCTCCCTCCCCCTCTTCATTCCCCTCCAACTCCCCCTCCCTCCCCTCTTCGTTCCACTCCACCACCACCTCCCTGCCCCTCTTCATTCCACTCCACCCCACTACCACAGCCTCTTCATTCCCCTCCACCATCGCCTTCCACCCCCTCTTCATTCCCCTCCACCTCCCCCACCCTCCCCATCTTCATTCTTCACCAACTCCCCCTCCCTTTCCCCTCTTCATTCCCCTCCACCTCCCCCTCCCTCCCGCTTTTCATTCCCGTCCACCACCCCCTCCCTCCCCCTCTATATTCTTCACCAACAGCCCCGCCCTCCCCCTCTTCATTCCCCTCCACCTCCCACTCCCTCCCCTCTTCATTACCCTCCACCTCGCTCCCCTCTTCATTTCCCTCCACCACCCGCGCCCTCCCCTCTTCATTCCACTCCACCTTCCCCTCCCTTCCCCTCTTCATTCCCCTCCACCACACCCCTCCCGCTTTTCATTCCCGTCCACCACCCCCTCCCTCCCCCTCTATATTCTTCACCAACAGCCCCGCCCTCCCCCTCTTCATTCCCCTCCACCTCCCACTCCCTCCCCTCTTCATTACCCTCCACCTCGCTCCCCTCTTCATTTCCCTCCACCACCCGCGCCCTCCCCTCTTCATTCCACTCCACCTTCCCCTCCCTTCCCCTCTTCATTCCCCTCCACCACCCCCCTCCCCCTCTTCATTCCCCTCCACCACCCCCTCCCTCCCACTCTTCATTCCCCTCCACCTCCCCCTCCCTCCCCTCTTCAGTCCCCTCCACCACCCCCTCCCTCCTCCTCTTCATTCCACTCCACCACCCCCTCCTTCCCCCTCTTCATTCCACTCCACCTTCTCCTCCCTCCCCCTCTTCATTCCCCTCCAACTCCCCCTCCCTCCCCTCTTCGATCCACTCCACCACCACCTCCCTGCCCCTCTTCATTCCACTTGACATCACTACCTCAGCCTCTTCATTCCCCTCCACCATCCCCTTCCTCCCCCTCTTCATTCCCCTCCACCAACCCCTCCCTCCGCCTTTTCATTCACTTCCACCTCCCCCTCCCACCCCCTCTTCATTCCACTCCACCAAACCCTCCCTCCCCCATTTCGCTCTTCACCATTTCCCCTTCCTTCCCCTCTTCATTCTTCACCAACTCCCCCTCCCTTTCTCCTCTTCATTCCCTTCTACCTCCCCTCCCTCCCCCTTTTCATTCCCGTCCACCACCCCCTCCCTCCCCCTCTATATTCTTCACCAACAGCCCCGCCCTCCCCTCTTCATTCCCCTCCACATCCCACTCCTTCCCACTCTTCATTCTTCACCACATACCCCTCCCTCCCCCTCTTCATTGCCCTCCACCACCCTCTCCCTCCCCCTGCCCCTCTTCATTCCCCTCCACGTCCCCCAACCTCCCCCTCTTCATTCTTCACCACCTCCCCCTCCCTGCCCCTCTTCATTCCACTCCACCTCCCCCTCCCTCCCCTCTTCATACCCCTCCAGCTCCCCCCTCAATCCCCCTCTTCATTCTTCGCCACCTCCCCCTCCCTCCCCCTTTTCCTTTCCCTCCACCAACCCATCCCTCCCCCTCTTCATTCTGCTCCACGACCACCTCACTCATCAAAGAATTCCCCCCCACCTCCCCCTCCCTACCCTCTTCATTCCCCTCCACCACCCCCACCCCCCCTCTTCATTCCCCTCCACCTCCCCCTCCCTCCCCTCTTCATTCCCCTCCACCACCCCCTCCCTCCTCCTCTTCATTCCACTCCACCTCCCCCTCCTTCCCCCTCTTCATTCCACTCCACCTCCCCCTCCCTCCCCCTCTTCATTCACCTCCAACTCCCCCTCCCTCCCCTCTTCGTTCCACTCCACCACCACCTCGCTGCCCCTCTTCATTCCACTCCTCCCCACTAACTCAGCCTCTTCATTCCCC
Source organism: Heterodontus francisci (assembly GCF_036365525.1). Taxonomy (NCBI): domain Eukaryota; kingdom Metazoa; phylum Chordata; class Chondrichthyes; order Heterodontiformes; family Heterodontidae; genus Heterodontus; species Heterodontus francisci. Next base: position 179,702 of record NW_027142211.1, on the reverse strand, counting down.
TCCACCATCCCCTTCCTCCTCCTCTTGATTCCCCTCCACCTCCCCCTCCCTCCCCATCTTCATTCTTCACCAACTCCCCTTCCCTCCCCCTCTTCATTCCACTCCACCAATCCTTCCCTCCCCCACTTCGTTCTTCACCACCTCCCCCTCCCTCCCCCTCTTCGTTCTTCACCACCTCCCCCTCCCCCTCTTCATTCACCTCCACCACCCCCTCCCTCCGCCTCTATATTCTTCACCACCAGCCCCGCCCACCCCTCTTCATTCCCCTCCACATTCCCCTGCCTCCCCCTCTTCATTCCCCTCCACATCCCACTCCTTTCCCCTCTTCAATCTTCACCACCTACCCTCGCTCCCCCTCTTCATTCCCCTCCACCTCCCCTCCCTCCCCCTCCCTCCCCCTCTTCATTCCATCCAGCACCCCCTCACTCCCCCTCTTCATTCTTCACCACCTCCCCCTCCCTCCCCCTCTTCATTCCCTCCGCCTTCCCCTCCCTCCCCCTCTTCATTCCCCTCCAAATCCCCCACCCTCCCCCTCTTCATTCTTCAACACCTCCCCATCCCTCCCCCACTTCATTCCGCTTCACCACGCCCTCCCTCCCCCTCTTCATTCCCCTCCACCACACCCTCCCTCTCCATCTTCATTCTGCACCACCACCCCCTCCCTCCCCTCTTCTTCCCCTCCACCTCCCCCTCCCTCGCCTCTTCATTCCCCTCCACCACACAAGCCCTCTCCCTCTTCATTCCTCTCCACCAACCCCTCCCACCCCCTCTTCATTCCCCTCCACCTCCCCCTCCCTCCCCTCTTCATTCCCCTCCACCACCCCCTCCCTCCTCCTCTTCATTCCACTCCACCACTCCCTCCATCACCCTCTTCATTCCACTCCACCTCCCCCTCCCTCCAATCTTCATTCCCCTCCACATCCACCTCTCTCCCGTCTTCATTTCCTTCCACCACCCGAGCCCTCCCCTCTTCATTCCACTCCACCTCCCCCTCCTTCCCCCTCTTCATTCCACTCCACCTTCCCCTCCCTCCCCCTCTTCATTCACCTCCAACTCCCCCTCCATCCCCTCTTCGTTCCACTCCACCACCACCTCGCTGCCCCACTTCATTCCACTCCACCCCACTACCTCAGCCTCTTCATTCCCCTCCACCATCCCCTTCCTCCTCCTCTTGATTCCCCTCCACCTCCCCCTCCCTCCCCATCTTCATTCTTCACCAACTCCCCTTCCCTCCCCCTCTTCATTCCACTCCACCAATCCTTCCCTCCCCCACTTCGTTCTTCACCACCTCCCCCTCCCTCCCCCTCTTCGTTCTTCACCACCTCCCCCTCCCCCTCTTCATTCACCTCCACCACCCCCTCCCTCCCCCTCTATATTCTTCACCACCAGCCACGCCCACCCCTCTTCATTCCCCTCCACATTCCCCTGCCTCCCCCTCTTCATTCCCCTCCACATCCCACTCCTTTCCCCTCTTCAATCTTCACCACCTACCCTCGCTCCCCCTCTTCATTCCCCTCCACCTCCCCTCCCTCCCCCTCCCTCCCCCTCTTCATTCCATCCAGCACCCCCTCACTCCCCCTCTTCATTCTTCACCACCTCTCCCTCCCTCCCCCTCTTCATTCCCTCCGCCTTCCCCTCACTCCCCCTCTTCATTCCCCTCCAAATCCCCCACCCTCCCCCTTTTCATTCTTCAACACCTCCCCATCCCTCCCCCACTTCATTCCCCTTCACCACGCCCTCCCTCCCCCTCTTCATTCTCCTCCACCACACCCTCCCTCTCCATCTTCATTCTCCACCACCACCCCCTCCCTCCCCTCTTCTTCCCCTCCACCTCCCCCTCCCTTGCCTCTTCATTCCCCTCCACCACACAAGCCCTCTCCCTCTTCATTCCTCTCCACCAACCCCTCCCACCCCCTCTTCATTCCCCTCAACGTCCCCCACCCTCCCCCTCTTCATTCTTCACCACCTCCCCCTCCCTCCCCCTCTTCATTCCACTCCACCTCCCCCTCCCTGCCCTCTTCATACCCCTCCAGCTACACCTCAATCCCCCTCTTCATTCTTCACCACCTCCCCCAACCTCCCCCTTTTCATTTCCCTCCACCAACCCCTCCCTCTTCCTCTTCATTCTCCTCCACGACCCCCTCCCTCCCCAAATCATTCCCCCCACCTCCCCCTTCCACCCCGCTTCTTTCCACTCCACCACCCCCTCCCTCCCCCTCTTCATTCCACTCCGCCTCCGCTCCCTCCCCTCTTCATTCCACTCCACCTCCCCACCCTCCCCTCGTCATTCCCCTCCACCTCCCCCTCCCTCCCCCTCTTCATTCTTCAGCACCTCCCCCTCCCTCCCCCTCTGCAATCCCCTCCGCCTCCCCCTCCCTCCTCCTCTTCATTCCCCTCCTGATCCACCTCACTCCCCCTCTTCATTCCCGTCCAGCACCGCCTCCCTCCCCCTCATCATTCTTCACCACCTCCCCTCCCTCCCCCTCTTCATTCCCCTCCACCTCCCCGTCCCTCCCCTCTTCATTCCCCACCTCCACCCGCTCCTTCACCTCTTCATTCCACTCCACCTCCCCCTCGCTCCCCCTCTTCATTCACCTCCACCTCCCCCTCCCTCCCCATCTTTATTCTTCACCAACACCCCCTCCCTCCCCTTCTTCATTCCCCTCCACCTGCCACCCTCCCGCTGCTCATTCCGTTCCACATCCCCCTCCCACCCCCTCTTCATTTCCCTCCACATTCCTCTCCCTCCCTCTCTTCATTCCATTCCAGATCCCACTCCTTCCCCCTTTTCATTCTTCAACACCTCCCCCTCCCTCCCCCTCTTCGTTCCCCTCCACCTCGCCCTCCCTCCCCCACCCTCCCCCTCTTCATTCCCCTCCAGCTCCCCCTCACTCCCCTTCTTCATTCTTCACCAACACCCCCTCCTTCCCCCACTTCATTCCCCGCCACCTTCCCCTCGCTCCCCCGCTTCATTCCCCTTCAAATCCCCCTCCCTCGCCGTCTTCATTCTTCGAAACCTCCCCCTTCCACCTCCACTTTATTCCCCTCCACCACCCCCTCCCTCCCCTCTTCATTCCCCTCCACCACCCCCTCCCTCTCCGTCTTCATTCTTCGAAACCTTCCCTTCCACCCCCACTTTATTCCCCTCCACCACCCACTCCTGCCCCCTCTTCATTCCACTCCACCACCCCCTCCCTCCCCGTCTTCAGTCTCCTCCACCACCACCTACCTCCCCAAATCATTCCCCCCCACATCCCCCTCCCACCCCTCTTCATTCCACTCCACCTCCCCTCCCTCCCGTCGTCATTCCCCTCCACATCCCACTCCTTCCCCCTCTTCATTCTTCACCACCTCCCCCTCCCTCCCCTCTTCGTTCCCCTCCACCTCCCCCTCCCTCCCCCACCCTACCCCACTTCATTCTTCACCACCTCCCCTTCCGTCCCCATCTTCATTCTTCACCACCACCCCATCCCTCCCCTCTTCATTCCCCTCCACCTCCCCCTCCCTCCCCCTATTCATTCCCCGCAAGCTCCCCCTCACTCCCCCTCTTCATTCCCCTCCACCACCCGCTCCCTCCCCCTCTTCATTCCCCTCCACCTCCCCCTCCCTCCCCCTCTTCATTCCCCTCCACCTACCACTCCCTCCACCTCTTCATGCCCCTCCACCACCCCCTCCCTCCCCGTCTTCAGTCTCCTCCACCACCACCTACCTCCCCAAATCATTCCCCCCCACATCCCCCTCCCACCCCTCTTCATTCCACTCCACCTCCCCTCCCTCCCGTCGTCATTCCCCTCCACATCCCACTCCTTCCCCCTCTTCATTCTTCACCACCTCCCCCTCCCTCCCCTCTTCGTTCCCCTCCACCTCCCCCTCCCTCCCCCACCCTACCCCACTTCATTCTTCACCACCTCCCCTTCCGTCCCCATCTTCATTCTTCACCACCACCCCATCCCTCCCCTCTTCATTCCCCTCCACCTCCCCCTCCCTCCCCCTCTTCGTTCCCCACAAGCTCCCCCTCACTCCCCCTCTTCATTCCCCTCCACCACCCCCTCCCTCCCCCTCTTCATTCCCCTCCACTTCCCCCTCCCTCCCCCTCTTCATTCCCCTCCACCTACCACTCCCTCCACCTCTTCATGCCCCTCCCTCCCCCTCTTGATTCCCCTCCAACACCCCCTCCCTCCTCCTCTTCATTAAAAATCAACCACCCCTTCCCACCCCCTCTTCATTCCCTTCCACCTCCCCCTCCCTCCGCCTCTTCATTCCCCTCCACCTCCCCCTCCCACCCGTCTTCATTCCCCTCCACCACCCCCTCCCTGCCCTCTTCATTCCCCTACACCTCCCCCTCCCTCACCCTCTTCATTCCCCTCCACCACCCCCTCCCTCCCCCTCTTCATTCCACTCCCCCTCCCTCCCCCTCTTCATTCCCCTCCACCTCACACTCGCTCCCCCACTTCTTTCCCCTCCACCACCCACTCCCCTCCCCTCCTCATGCCGGACCACCACCCCCTCCATTCCCTCTTTATTGCCCTCCACCACACCCTCCCTGCCCCTCTTCATTCCACTCCGCCTCCCTCACCCACTTCATTCCCCTCCAACACCCCCTCCCTCCCCCTCTTCTTTCCCCTCCCCCACACACTCCCCTCCCCTCCTCATGCCGCTCCACAACCCCCACCATCCCCCTCTTCATCGCCCTCCACCACACCCTCCATCTCCAACTTCATTCCCCTCCACGACCCCCGACCTCCCCTCTTCATTTCCTTCCACATTCCCCTCCCTCCCACTCTTCATTCCCTTCCACATCCCACTCCTTCCCCCTCTTCATTCTTCACCACCTCCCCCTCCCTCCTCCTCATCATTCCCCTCCAGCTCCCCCTCACTCCCCATCTTCATTCTTCACCAACACCCCGTCCCTCTCCCTCTTCATTCCCCACCACCTTCCCCTCCCTCCCCCTATTCATTCACCTCCAAATACCCCTCCCTCCCCCTCTTCATTCTTCAACACCTCCCCCTTCTACACCAACTTTATTCCCCTCCACCACCCCCTCCCTCCCTCTCTTCATTCCCCTCCACCAGCCCCTCCGTCCCCCTCTTCATTCTCCTCCACCACAACCTCCCTCCCCAAATCATTCCCCCCACCTCCCCCTCCCACTCCTCTTCTTTCCACTCCACCGCACCCTCCCTCCCCCTCTTCCTTCCACTCCACCTCCCCTCCCTCCCCTCTTCTTTCCACTCCACCTCCCCTCCCTCCCCCCGTCATTCCCCTCCACCTCCCCCTCCCTCACCCTCTTCATTCTTCGCCACCACCCCCTCCCTCCCCATCTACATTCTTCACCACCACCCCCTCCCTCCCCTCTTCATTCCCCTCCACCTCCCCCTCCCTCCGCATCTTCATTCCCCTCCAGCTCCCCCTCACAACCCCTCTACATTCCCCTCCACCACCCCCACACACCCCCTCTTCCTTCCCCTCCACCTCTCCCTCCCTCCCCTGTTCATTCCCATCCACCACCCCCTCCCTCCCCATCTTCATTCCCCTCCCCCACCCCCTCCCTCCTTCTCTTCATTCCAATACACCAACCCCTCCAACCCCCTCTTCATTCCCTTCCAGCACACCCTCTCTCCGCTTCTTCATCCTCCTCCAACTCCCCCTCCCACCCCGTCTTCATTACCCTCCACTACCCCCTCCCTGCCCTCTTCATTCCCCTCTACTTCACCCTCCCTCCCCCTCTTCATTCCCCTCCACCACCCCCTCCCTCCCCCTCTTCATTCCGCTCCACCTCCGCCTCCCTCCCCCACTTCTTTCCCCTCCACCACCCGCGTCCCTCCCCTCTTCATGCCGCTCCAGCACCCTCTTCACTGCCCTGCACCACCCCATCCCTCCACTCTTCATTCCACTCCACCCCAACCTCTCTCCCCCTCTTCATTCCCCTCCACCTTCCACTCCCTACCCCTCATCATTCCCCTCCACCTCCCCCACCCTCCCCTCCTCATTCCCATCCACCACCCCCTCCCTCCCACTCTTCATTTCCCTCCCCCACCCCGTCCCTCCTCCTCTTCATTCCAATCCACCCCCCGTCCCATCTACATTCCGATTCACTTCCCCCTCCCTCCCCCTATTCATTCCCCTCCACCTCCCCGTGCCTCCCCCTCTTCATTCCCGTCCACCACCCCCTCCCTTCCCCTCTTCATTCCCCTCCAGCACCCCCTCACACCCCCTCTTCATTCCCCTCCACCACCCCCTCCCTCCCCATCTTCATTCTTCACCACCACCCCTCCCTCCCCTCTTCATTCCCCTCCACCTCCCCCTCCCTCCGCCTCTTCATTCCCCTCCAGCTCCCCCTCACACCCCCTCTTCATTCACCTCCACCACCCCCTCACTCCCCCTCTTCCTTCCCCTCCACCTCTCCCTCCCTCCCCTGTTCAATCCCATCCACCACCCCCTCCCTCCCCATCTTCATTCCCCTCCCCACCCCCTCCCTCCTTCTCTTCATTCCAATCCACCAACCCCTCCAACCCCCTCTTCTTTCCCTTCCAGCACCCCCTCCCTCCTCTTCCTCATCCCCCTCCAACTCCCCCTCCTACCCCGTCTTCATTACCCTCCACTACCCCCTCCCTGCCCTCTTCATTCCCCTCTACCTCACCCTCCCTCCCCCTCTTCATTCCCCTCCACCACCCCCTCCCTCCCCCTTTTCATTCCCCTCCACCTCCGCCTCCCTCCCCCACTTCTTTCCCCTCCACCACCCGCGTCCCTCCCCTCTTCATGCCGCTCCAGAACCCTCTTCACTGCCCTGCACCACCCCATCCCTCCACTCTTCATTCCACTCCACCCCAACCTCTCTCCCCCTCTTCATTCCCCTCCACCTTCCACTCCCTACCCCTCATCATTCCCCTCCACCTCCCCCACCCTCCCCTCCTCATTCCCATCCACCACCCCCTCCCTCCCCCTCTTCATTTCCCTCCCCCACCCCGTCCCTCCTCCTCTTCATTCCAATCCACCACCCCCACCCTTCCCTCTTCATTCCGATTCACTTCCCCCTCCCTCCCCCTCTTCATTTCCCTCCCCCACCCCGTCCCTCCTCCTCTTCATTCCCATCCACCACCCCCTCCCTCCCCCTATTCATTCCCCTCCACCTCCCCGTGCCTCCCACTCTTCATTCTCTTCCACCACCCCCTCCCTCCCCCTCTTCATTCCCCTCCAGCACCCCCTCACACCCCCTCTTCATTCCCCTCCACCACCCCCTCCCTCCCCATCTTCATTCTTCACCACCACCCCCTCCCTCCCCTCTTCATTCCCCTCCACCTCCCCCTCCCTCCGCCTCTTCATTCCCCTCCAGCTCCCCCTCACACCCCCTCTTCATTCACCTCCACCACCCTCTCACTCCCCCTCTTCCTTCCCCTCCACCTCTCCCTCCCTCCCCTGTTCATTCCCATCCACCACCCCTCCCTCCCCATCTTCATTCCCCTCCCCCACCCCCTCCCTCCTTCTCTTCATTCCAATCCACCAACCCCTCCAACCCCCTCTTCATTCCCTTCCAGCACCCCCTCCCTCCGCTTCTTCATCCCCCTCCAACTCCCCCTCCTACCCCGTCTTCATTACCCTCCACTACCCCCTCCCTGCCCTCTTCATTCCCCTCTACCTCACCCTCCCTCCCCCTCTTCATTCCCCTCCAGGACCCCCTCCCTCCCCCTCTTCATTCCCCTCCACCTCCGCCTCCCTCCCCCACTTCTTTCCCCTCCACCACCCACGCCCCTCCCCTCTTCATGCCGCTCCAGCACCCTCTTCATTGCCCTGCACCACCCCCTCCCTCCCCTCTTCATTCCCCTCCACCCCAACCACCCTCCCCCTCTTCATTCCCCTCCACCTTCCACTCCCTACCCCTCATCATTCCCCTCCACCTCCCCCACCCTCCCCCTCTTCTTTCCCATCCACCACCCCCTCCCTCCACCTCTTCATTTCCCTCCCCCACCCCGTCCTTCTCCTCTTCATTCCAATCCACAACCCCCACCCTCCCATCTTCATTCCGATTCACTTCCCCCTCCCTCCCCCTATTCATTCCCCTCCACCTCCCCGTGCCTCCCCCTCTTCATTCCCTTCCACCACCCCCTCCCTCCCCCTCTTCATTGCCCTCCAGCAACCCCTCACTCCCCCTCTTCATTCTTCACCACCTCCCCATCCCTCCTACTCTTCATTCCCCTCCGCCTTCCCCTCCCTCCCCCTCTGCATTCCCCTCCAAATCCCCCACCCTTCCCTCTTCATTCTTCAACACCTCCCCCTCCCTCCCCCAATTCATTCCCCTCCACCACGCCCTCCCTCCCCCTCTTCATTCCCCTCCACCACACCCTCCCTCCCCATCTTCATCTCCGCCACCACCCCCTCCCTCCCCTCTTCTTCCCCTCCACCACCCCCTCCCTCGCCTCTTCATTCCCCTCCACCACACAAACACTCTCCCTCTTCATTCCTCTCCACCACCCCCTCCCACCCCCTCTTCATTCCCCTCCACGTCCCCCACCCTCCCCCTCTTCATTCTTCACCACCTCCCCCTCCCTCCCCTCTTCATTCCACTCCAACTCCCCCTCCCTGCCCTCTTCATACCCCTCCAGCTCCCCCTCAATCCTCCTCTTCATTCTTCACAACCTCCCCCACACTCCCCCTTTTCATTTCCTCCACCAACCCCTCCCTCTTCCTCTTCATTCTCCTCCACGACCCCCTCCCTCCCCAAATCATTCCCCCAACCTCCCCCTTCCACCCCGCTTCTTTCCACTCCACCACCCCTTCCCTCCCCTCTTCATTCCACTCCACCTCCACTCCCTCCCCTCTTCATTCCACTCCACCTACCCTCCCTCCCCTCGTCATTCCCCTCCACCTCCCCCTCGCTCCCCTCTTCATTCTTCAACACCTCCCCCTCCTTCCCCCTCTTCAATCCCCTCCATCTCCCCCACCCTCCCCCTCTTCATTCCCCTCCTGATCCACCTCACTCCACCTCTTCATTCCACTCCACCACCGCCTCCCTCCCCCTCATCATTCTTCACCACCTCCCCGTCCCTCCCCCTCTTCATTCCACTCCACCTCCCCGTCCCTCCCCTCTTCATTCCCCACCTCCACCCGCTCCCTCCCCTCCTCATTCCACTCCACCTCCCCCTCGCTCCCCCTCTTCATTCCCCTCCACCTCCCCCACCCTCCCCATCTTCATTCTTCACCAACATCCCCTCCTTCCCCCTCTTCATTCCCCTCCACCTCCCCCTCCCTCCCCCTCTTCATTCCCCTCCACCTCCCCCTTCCTCCCCCTGCTCATTCCTTTCCACCTCCCCCTCCCTCCCCCTCTTCATTCCCCTCCAACACCCCCTCCCTCCCCCTCTATATTCTTCACCAGCTCCCCCTCCCTCCCCCTCTTCGGTCCCCTCCACCTCACACTCCCTCCCCCACCCTCCCTCTCTTCATTCCCCTCCAGCTCCCCCTCACTCCCCTTCTTCATTCTTCAACAATACCCCCTCCTTCCCCCTCTTCATTCCCCTCCACCTTCCCCTCGCTCCCCCTCTTCATTCCCCTTCAAATCCCCCTCCCTCCCCGTCTTCATTCTTCGACACCTCCCCCTTCCACCCCCACTTTATTCCCCTCCACCACCCCCTCCCTCCCCCCTTCATTCCCCTCCACCACCCCCTCCCTCCCCTTCTTCATTCTCCTCCACCACCACCTACCTCCCCAAATCATCCCCCCCACCTCCACCTCCCACCCCTCTTCTTTCCACTCCACCACGTGCTCCTGCCCCCTCTTCATTCCACTCCACCTCCCCTCCCTCCCGTCGTCATTCCCCTCCACATCCCACTCCTTCCCCTCTTCATTCTTCACCACCTCCCCCTCCCTCCCCTCTTCGTTCCCCTCCACCTCACCCTCCCTCCCCCACCCTCCCCCACTTCATTCTTCACCATCTCCCCCTCCCTCCCCTCTTCATTCCCCTCCACCACCCCCTCCCTCTCCGTCTTCATTCTTCGATACCTCCCCCTTCCACCCCCACTTTATTCCCCTCCACAACCCCCTCCCTCCCCCTCTTCATTCCACTCCACCACCCCCTCTCTCCCCGTCTTCAGTCTCCTCCACCACCACCTACCTCCCCAAATCATTCCCCCCACCTCCCCCTCCCACCCCTCTTCATTCCACTCCACCTCCCCTCCCTCCCGTCGTCATTCCCCTCCACATCCCACTCCTTCCCCCTCTTCATTCTTCACCACCTCCCCCTCCCTCCCCTCTTCGTTCCCCTCCACCTCCCCCTCCCTCCCCCACCCTCCCCCACTTCATTCTTCACCAACTCCCCTTCCGTCCCCATCTTCATTCTTCACCACCACCCCATCCCTCCCCTCTTCATTCCCCTCCACCTCCCCCTCCCTCCCCCTCTTCGTTCCCCGCAAGCTCCCCCTCACTCCCCCTCTTCATTCCCCTCCACCAACCCCCTCCCTCCCCCTCTTCATTCCCCTCCACCTCCCCCTCCCTCCCCCTCTTCATTCCCCTCCACCTCCCCCTCCCTCCCCCTCTTCATTCCCCTCCACCTACCACTCCCTCCACCTCTGCATGCCCCTCCAACATCCACTACATCCCCCTCTTCATTCCCCTCCACCACACCGTCCCTCCCGCTCTTCTTTCCACACTTCCACACCCTCTCTCCCCTCTTCATTCCCCTCCTCCACCCCCTCCCTCCCCCTCTTCATTCCCCTCCACCTCCCCCTCCCTCCCCCTCTTCATTCCCATCAACCACCCCCTCCCTCCTCCTCTTGATTCCCCTCCAGCACCCCCTCCCTCCTCCTCTTCATTAAAAATCAACCACCCCTTCCCACCCCCTCTTCATTCCCTTCCACCTCCCCCTCCCTCCGCCTCTTCATTCCCCTCCACCTCCCCCTCCCACCCGTCTTCATTCCCCTCCACCACCCCATCCCTCCCCTCTTCATTCCCCTCCACCCCCCGCTCCCTCCCCCTCTTCATTCCCTGCCAGCTCCCCCTCACTCCCCCTCTTCATTCCCCTCCACCACCCCCTCCCTCCCCCTCTTCATTCCCCTCCACCTCACCCTCCCTCCCCCTCCACATTAAAAATCAACCACCCCTTGCCACCCCCTCTTCATTCCCTTCCACCTCCCCCTCCCTCCGCCTCTTCATTCCCCTCCACCTCCCCCTCCCACCCGTCTTCATTCCCCTCCACCACCCCATCCCTCCCCTCTTCATTCCCCTCCACCTCCCGCTCCCTCCCCCTCTTCATTCCCTGCCAGCTCCCCCTCACTCCCCCTCTTCATTCCCCTCCACCACCCCCTCCCTCCCCCTCTTCATTCCCCTCCACCTCCCCCTCCCTCCCCCTCTACATTATCCTCCACCTACCACTCCCTCCACCTCTTCATGACCCTCCACCACCCCCTCCCTCCCCCTCTTCATTCCCCTCCACCTCCCCCTCCCTCCCCCTCTACATTATCCTCCACCTCCCGCTCCCTCCCCCTCTTCATTCCCTGCCAGCTCCCCCTCTCTCCCCCTCTTCATACCCCTCCACCTTCCACTCCCTAACCCCTCATCATTCCCCTCCACCTCCCCCACCCTGCCCCTCTTCATTCCCATCCACCACCCCTTCCCTCCTCCTCTTCATTCCAATCCACCACCCCACCCTCCCCTCTTCATTCCGATTCACCTCCCCCTCCCTCCCCCTATTCATTCCCCTCCACCTCCCCGTACCCCCCCTCTTCATTCCCTTCCACCACCCCCTCCCTCCCTCTCTTCATTCTCATCCACCACCTCCTCCCTCCCCCTCTTCATTCCCCTCCACCTCCCCCTCCCTCCCCCTCTACATTATCCTCCACCTACCACTCCCTCCACCTCTTCATGACCCTCCACCATCCACTCCATCCCCCTCTTCATTCCCCTCCACCACACCCTCCCTCCCCCTCTTCTTTCCACACTTCCACACCCTCTGTCCCCTCTACATTCCCCTCCTCGACCCCCTCCCTCCCCCTCTTCGTTACCCTCCACCTCCCCGTCCCTCCCTCTCTTCATTCCCATCAACCACCCCCTCCCTCCCCCTCTTGATTCCCCTCCAACATCCCCTCCCTCCTCCTCTTCATTAAAAATCCACCACCCCTTCCCACCCCCTCTTCATTCCCTTCCACCATCCCCTCCCTCCGCCTCTTCATTCCCCTCCACCTCCCGCTCCCACCCGTCTTCATTCCCCTCCACCACCCCCTCCCTGCCCTCTTCATTCCCCTCCACCTCCCCCTCCCTCCCCCTCTTCATTCTCCTCCACCACCCCCTCCCCCCCTCTTCATTCCACTCCCCCTCCCTCCCCCTCTTCATTCCCCTCCACCTCACACACCCTCCCCCACTTCTTTCCCCTCCACCACCCACTCCCCTCCCCTCTTCATGCCGGTCCACCACCCCCTCCATTCCATCTTCATTGCCCTCCACCACCCCCTCCCTGCCCCTCTTCATTCTACTCCACCTCCCCCTCGCTCCCCCTCTTCATTCCACTCCGCCTCCCACACCCTCTTCATTCCCCTCCAACATCCCCTCCCTCCCCCTCTTCATTCCCCTCCACCTACCCCTCCCTCCCCCACTTCTTTCCCCTCAACCACACACTCCCCTCCCCTCCTCATGCCGCTCCACAACCCCCACCATCCCCCTCTTCATTGCCCTACACCTCACCCTCCATCTCAAACTTCATTCCCTTCCACCACCCCCGACCTCCCCCTCTTCATTTCCCTCCACATTCCCCTCCCTCCCACTCTTCATTCCCTTCCACATCCCACTCCTTCCCCCTCTTCATTCTTCACCACCTCCCCTCCCTCCTCCTCATCATTCCCCTCCAGATCCCCCTCACTCCCCTTCTTCATTCTTCACCAACAGCCCCTCCCTCCCCTTCTTCATTCCCCACCACCTTCCCCTCCCTCCCCCTCTTCATTCCCCTCCAAAACCCCCTCCCTCCCACTCTTCATTCTTCAACACCTCCCCCTTCCACCCCCACTTTATTCCCCTCCACCACCCCCTTCCTCCCTCTCTTCATTCCCCTCCACTACCCCTCCCTCCCCCTCTTCATTCTCCTCCACCACCACCTCCCTCCCCAAATCATTCCCCCCACCTCCCCCTCCCACTCCTCTTCTTTCCACTCCACCGCCCCCTCCCTCCCCCTCTTCCTTCCACTCCACTTCCCCTCCCTCCCCTCTTCTTTCCACTCCACCTCCCCTCCCTCCCCCCGTCTTTCCCCTCCACCTCCCCCTCCCTCACCCTCTTCATTCTTCACCACCACCCCCTCCCTCCCCATCTTAATTCTTCACCACCACCCCCTCCCTCCCCTCTTCATTCCCCTCCACCTCCCCCTCCCTCCGCCTCTTCATTCCCCTCCAGCTCCGACCTCACACCCCCTCTTCATTCCCCTCCACCACCCCCTCACTCCCCCTCTTCCGTCCCCTCCACCTCTCCCTCCCTCCCCCTGTTCATTCCCCTCCCCCACCCCCTCCCTCCGCATCTTCGTTCCCCTCCCCCACCCCCTCCCTCCTCCTCTTCATTCCAATCCACCAACCCCTCCAACCCCCTCTTCATTCCCTTCCAGCACCCCCTCCCTCCGCCTCTTCATCCCCCTCCACCTCCCCCTCACACCCCGTCTTCATTACCCTCCACTACCCCCTCCCTGCCCTCTTCATTCCCCTCTACCTCCCCCTCCCTCCCCCTCTTCATTCCCCTCCACCTCCGCCTCCCTCCCCCACTACTTTCCCCTCCACCATCCACGCCCCTCCCCTCTTCATGCCGCTCCAGCACCCTCTTCATTACCCTGAACCACCCCCTCCCTCCCCTCTTCATTCCACTCCACCCCAAACTCTCTCCCCCTCTTCATACCCCTCCACCTTCCACTCCCTAACCCCTCATCATTCCCCTCCACCTCCCCCACCCTGCCCCTCTTCATTCCCATCCACCACCCCTTCGCTCCTCCTCTTCATTCCAATCCACCACCCCCACCCTCCCCTCTTCATTCCGATTCACCTCCCCCTCCCTCCCCCTATTCATTCCCCTCCACCTCCCCGTGCCCCCCCTCTTCATTCCCTTCCACCACCCCCTCCCTCCCTCTCTTCATTCTCATCCACCACCTCCTCCCTCCCCCTCTTCATTCCCCTCCACCTCCCCCTACCACCCCTCTTCATGAACCTCACCACCCCCTCCGTCTCCCACTTCATTGCCCATAAAACACCCCCTCCCTTCCTCTCTTCCTTCCCATCCACCACCCCTCCCTCCCCCTCTTCATGCCCCTCCACCACCCCCTCCCTCCCCCTCTTCATTCCACACCAACTCCCCTCCCTCCCCTCGTAATTCCCCTCCACCTCCCACTCCCTCCCCTTCTTCATTCTTCACCACCTCCCCCTCCCTACCCCTCTTCATTCTTCACCACCACCCCCTCCCTCCCCTCTTCATTCCCCTCCACCTCCCCCACCCTACCAATCTTCATTCCCCTCCACCTCCCACTCCCTCCACCTTTTCATGCCCCTCCACCATCCACTCCATTACCCTCTTCATTCCCCACCACCACCCCCTCCCTCCCCCTCTTCATTCCCATAAACCAACCCCTCCCTCTCCCTCTTCATTCCCCTCCCCCACCCCCTCCCTCCTCCTCTTCATTCCACTCCGCCTCCCTCACCCTCTTCGTTCCCCTCCAACAACCCCTCACTCCCCCTCTTCATACCCCTCCAGCTCCCCCTCCCTCCCCCACTTCTTTCCCCTCCACCTCCCATTCCCACCCCCTCTTCATTCCCCTCCACCTCCCCCTCCCTACCCCTCTTCATTCTTCACCACCACCCCCTCCCTCCCCTCTTCATTCCCCTCCACCTCCCCCACCCTACCAATCTTCATTCCCCTCCACCTCCCACTCCCTCCACCTTTTCATGCCCCTCCACCATCCACTCCATTACCCTCTTCATTCCCCACCACCACCCCCTCCCTCCCCCTCTTCATTCCCATAAACCAACCCCTCCCTCTCCCTCTTCATTCCCCTCCCCCACCCCCTCCCTCCTCCTCTTCATTCCACTCCGCCTCCCTCACCCTCTTCGTTCCCCTCCAACAACCCCTCACTCCCCCTCTTCATACCCCTCCAGCTCCCCCTCCCTCCCCCACTTCTTTCCCCTCCACCACACACTCCCCTCCCCTCTTCATGCCGCTCCACCACCCCCTCCATCCCCCTCTTCATTCCCCTCCACCTCCCATTCCCACCCCCTCTTCATTCCCCTCCACCTCCCCCACCCTGCCCCTCTTCATTCCCATCCACCACCCCCTCCCTCCCCTTCTTCATTCCCCTCTCCCACCCCCTCCCTCCCCCTCTTCATGCCCCTCCACCACGCCCTCCATCTCCCACTTCATTGCCCTCCAACACCCCCTCCCTTCCCCTCTTCATTCCCATCCACCACCCCCTCCCTCCTCCTATTCATTCCCCTCCACGATCCCCTCCCTCCCCTTCTTCATTCCCCTCCACCTCCCCCTCCCTCCCCCTCTTCATGCCCCTACACCAACCCCTCCCTCCACCTCTTCATTCCACACCACCTCCCCTCCCTCCCCTCTTCATTCCACTCCACCTCCCCCACCCTCCCCTCTTCATTCCCATCCACCACCTCCTCCCACCCCTCTTCATTTCCCTCCCCCACACCGTCCCTCCTCCTCTTCATTCCAATCCACCACACCCAAACTCCCCTCTTCATTCCGATCCACCTCCCCCTTCCCTCCCCCTATTCATTCCCCTCCACCTCCCCGTGCCTCCCCCTCTTCAATCCCTTCCACCATCCCCTCCCTCCCCCACTTCATTCTCATCCACAACCTCCTCCCTCCCCCTCTTCATTCCCCTCCAACTCCCCCACCTCCCCCTCTTCATGCCCCTCACCACCCCCTCCATCCCCCTCCTCATTCCCCTCCACCTCCCGTTCCCTCCCCCTCTTCATTCCCCTCCACCTCCCCCTCCCTTCCCCACTTCTTTCCCCTCCACCACCCACTCCCCTCCGCTCTTCATGCCGCTCCACCACCCGCTCCATCCCCATCTTCATTCCCCTCCACCTCCCATTCCCTCCCCCTCTTCATTCACCTCCACCTCCCCCACCCTCCCCCTCTTCATTCCCATCCACCACCCGCTCCCTCCCCCTCTTCATTCCCCTCTCCCACCCCCTCCCTCCCCCTATTTATTCCCATCCACCTCCCCGTCCCACCCCCACTTCATTTCCCTCCACCTCCCCTCCCTCCCCTCTTCTTTCCACTCCACTTCCCCTCCCTCCCCCCGTCATTCCCCTCCACCTCCCCCTCCCTCACCCTCTTCATTTTCACCACCACCCCTCCCTCCCCCTCTTCCTTCCACCCCACCTCCCCTCCCTCCCCTCTACTTTCCACTCCACTTCCCCTCCCTCCCCCGTCATTCCCTTCCAGCTCCCCCTCACAACCCCTCTTCATTCCCCTCCACCACCCCCTCACTCCCCCTCTTCCTTCCCCTCCACCTCTCGCTCCCTCCCCCTGTTCATTCCCATCCACCACCCCCTCCCTCCCCTCTTCATTCCGATTCACCTCCCCCTCCCTCCCCTCTTCATTCCCCTCCACCTCCCCCTCCCTCCGCCTCTTCATTCCCCTCCAGCTCCCCCTCACACCCCCTCTTCCTTCCCCTCCACCTCTCCCTCCCTCCCCCTGTTCATTCCCATCCACCACCCCCACCCTCCCCTCTTCATTCCGATTCGCCTCCCCCTCTTCATTCCCTTCCACCACCCCCTCCCTCCCCCTCTTCATTCTCATCCACCACCTCCTCCCTCCCCTTCTTCATTCCCTTCCACCGCCCCCTACCACCCCCTCTTCATGCCCCTCACCACCCCCTCCGTCTCCCACTTCATTGCCCTCCAACACCCCCTCCCTTCCCCTCTTCCTTCCCATCCACCACCCCCTCCCTCCACCTCTTCATGCCCCTCCACCACCCCCTCCCTCCTCCTCTTCATTCCACTCCACCTCCCCTCCCTCCCCTCTTCATTCCCATCCACCTCCCCTCCATCCCCTCGTAGTTCCCCTCCACCTCCCACTTCCACCCCCTCTTCATTCTTCACCACCTCCCCCACCCTACCCATCTTCATTCCCCTCCAACATCCACTCCATCCCCCTCTTCATTCCCCACCACCAACCCCTCGCTCCCCCTCTTCATTCCCATCCACCAACCCCTCCCTCCCCCTCTTCATTCCCCTCCCCCACACCCTCCCTCCTCCTCTTCATTCCACTCCGCCTCCCTCACCCTCTTCGTTCCCCTCCAACAATCCCTCCCTCCCCCTCTTCATACCCCTCCACCACCCCCTCCCTCCCCCACTGCTTTCCCCTCCACCACCCACTCCCCTCCCCTCTTCATGCCGCTCCACCACCCCCTCCATCGCCCTCTTCTTTCCCCTCCACCTCCCATTCCCTGCCACTCTTCATTCCCCTCCACCTCCCCCACCCTCCCCTCTTCATTCCCATCCACCACCCGCTCCCTCCCCCTCTTCATTCCCCTCTCCCATCCCCTCCCTCCCCTATTTATTCCCATCCACCTCCCCGTCCCTCCCCCGTTTCATTCCCCTCCACCTCCTCCTACCTCCCCCTCTTAATGCCCCTCCACCACCCCTTCCATCTCCCACTTCATTGCCCTCCAACACCCCCTCCCTTCCCCTCTTCATTCCCATCCACCACCCCCTCCCTCCTCCTATTCATTCCCCTCCATGATCCCCTCACTCCCCCTCTTCATTCCCCTCCACCTCCCCCTCCCTCCCCCTTTTCATGCCCCTACACCACCCCCTCCCTCCCCCTCTTCATTCCACACCACCTCCCCTCCCTCCCCTCTTCATTCCACTCCACCTCCCCACCCTCCCCTCGTCATTCCCCTCCACCTCCCCCTCCCACCCACTCTTCATCTTCACCACATCCCCCTCCCTAGCCCCCTTCATTCTTCACCACCTCCCCCTCCCTCGCTCTATTCATTCCCCTCCACATCCCCCTCCCTCCCCCTCTTCTTTTCCCTCCAGGTCCCCCTGACTCCCCATCTTCATTCCCCTCCACCACCCCCTCCCTCCCCCTCTTCATTCCCCTCCACCTCCCCATCCCTCCCCTCTTCATTCCCCTCCACCTCAAAATCCCCCCACCTCTTCATGCCCCTCCACCATCCACTCCATCCCCCTCTTCATTCCCCTCCACCACACCCTCCCTCCCCCTCTTCTTTCCACTCCACCACACACTCTCTCCCCCTCTTCATTCCACTCCACCTCCCATTCCATCCGCCTCTTCATTGCCCTCCACCTCCCCCACCATCCCCCTCCTCATTCCCATCCACCACCCCTTCCCTCCCGCTCTTCATTAGCCTCTCCCACCCCCTCCCTCCTCTTCATTCCAATACACCACCCCCAAAATCCCCCACTTCATTCCGATTCACCTCCCCCGACTTCCCCCTCTTAATTCCCATCCACCACTCCCTCCCTCCCCTACTCATTCCCCTCCACCTCCCCGTCCCTCCCCCGCTTCATTACCCTCCACCACCTCCTATCTCCCCCTCTTCATGCCCCTCCACCACCCCCTCCATCTCCCACTTCATTGCCCTCCAATACCCCCTCCCATCCTCTCTTCATTACCATCCACCACCCTCTCGCTCCTCCTCTTCATTCCCCTCCACAATCCCCTCCTTCCCCCTCTTCATTCCCCTCCACCTCCGCCTCCCTCCCCCTCTTCATGCCCCGATACCACCCCTTTCAAACCCCCACTTCATTCCACTCCACCTCCCCTCCCTCCCCTCTTCATTCCACTCCAACTCCCCTCCCTCCCCTCGTCATTCCCCTCCACCTCCCCCTCCCTCCCCCTCTTCATTCTTCACCACTTCCCCCTCCCTGGCCCTCTTCATTCTTCACCACCTCCCCCTCCCTCCCTCTCTTCATTCCCCTCCACCTCCCCCTCCCTCCCCCTTTTCTTTCCCCTCCAGCTCCCCCTCACTCCCCATCTTCATTCCCCTCCACCACGCCCTCCCTCCCACTCTTCATTCCACTGCAACTCCCCCTCAGTCCCCCTCTTCATTCCCCTCCACCTCCCACTTCGCCACCTCTTCATGCCCCTCCACCATACACTCCATCCACCTCTTCATTCCCCTCCACCTCCCACTCCCTCCCCCTCTTCATTCCCATCCACCACCCCCTCCCTCCCCCTCATCATTCCCCTCCCCCAACCCCTCCCTCCTCCTCTTCATTCCAATCCACCACCCCATCCCACCCCCTCTTCATTCCCAACCACCACCCCCTCCCTCCGCCTCTTTATTCCCAACCACCACCCCCTCCCTCCGCCTCTTCATTCCCATCCACCACCCCCTCCCTCCCCATCTTCATTCCCCTCCCCCACCCCCTCCCCCCTCCTCTTCATTCCAATCCAACAACCCCTCCAACCCCCTCTTCATTGCCTTCCACCACCCCCTCCCTCCGCCTCTTTATTACCCTCCACTAACCCCTCCCTGCCCTCATCATTCCCCTCCACCTCCCCCTCCCTCCTCCTCTTCATTCCCCTACACCACCCCTCCCTCCCCCTCTTCATTCCACTCCGCCACCCTCACCCTCTTAATTCCCATCCAACACACCCTCCCTCCCCCTATTCAATCCCCTCCACCTCCGCCTCCCTCCCCCACTTCTTACACCTCCACCACCCACGCCCCTCCCCTCTTCATGCCGCTCCAGCACCCTCTTCATTGCCCTGCACCACCCCCTCCCTCCCCTCTTCATTCCCCTCCACCTTCTACTCTCTAACCCTCATCATTCCCCTCCACCTCCCCCACCCTCCCCCTCTTCATTCCCATCCACCACCCCCTCCCACCCCCTCTTCATTTCCCTCCCCCACACCGTCCCTCCTCCTCTTCATTCCAATCCACCACACCCACCCTCCCCACTTCATTCCGATTCACCTCCCCCTTCCCTCCCCCTATTCATTCCCCTCAACCTCCCCGTGCCTCCCCCTCTTCATTCCCTTCCACCACCCCCTCCCTCCCCACTTCATTCTCATCCACAACCTCCTCCCTCCCCCTCTTCATGCCCCTCACCACCCCCTCCGTCTCCCACTTCATTGCCCTCCAACACTCCCTCCCTTCCCCCTCTTCCTTCCCATCCACTTCCCTTCCCTCCCCTCTTCATTCCACTCCACCTCTCCTACCTCCCCTCGTAATTCCCCTCCACCTCCCACTCCCTCCCCCTCTTCATTCCTCACCACAATCCACTCCATCCGCCTCTTCATTGCCCTCCACCTCCCCCACCATCCCCCTCTTCATTCCCATCCACCACCCCCTCCCTCCCGCTCTTCATTAGCCTCTCCCACGCCCTCCCTCCTCCTCTTCATTCCAATACACCACCCTCAAAATCCCCCTGTTCATTCCGATTCACCTCCCCCGACTTCCCCCTCTTAATTCCCATCCACCACACCCTCCCTCCCCCTACTCATTCCCCTCCACCTCCCCGTCCCTCCCCCGCTTCATTACCCTCCACCACCTCCTATCTCCCCCTCTTCATGCCCCTCCACCACCCCCTCCATCTCCCACTTCATTGCCCTCCAATACCCCCTCCCATCCTCTCTTCATTCCCATCCACCACCCTCTCGCTCCTCCTCTTCATTCCCCTCCACAATCCCCTCCTTCCCCCTCTTCATTCCCCTCCACCTCCGCCTCCCTCCCCCTCTTCATGCCCCGATACCACCCCCTCCATCCCCCTCTTCATTCCACTCCACCTCCCCTCCCTCCCCTCTTCATTCCACTCCAACTCCCCTCCCTCCCCTCGTCACTCCCCTCCACCTCCCCCTCCCTCCCCCTCTTCATTCTACACCACATCCCCCTCCCTCGCCCTCTTCATTCTTCACCACCTCCCCCTCCCTCCCTCTCTTCATTCCCCTCCACCTCCCCTCCCTCCCCCTTTTCTTTCCCCTCCAGCTCCCCCTCACTCCCCATCTTCATTCCCCTCCACCACGCCCTCCCTCCCACTCTTCATTCCACTGCAACTCCCCCTCAGTCCCCCTCTTCATTCCCCTCCACCTCCCACTCCCCCACCTCTTCATGCCCCTCCACCATCCACTCCATCCACCTCTTCATTCCCCTCCACCTCCCACTCCCTCCCCCTCTTCATTCCATCCACCACCCCCTCCCTCCCCCTCATCATTCCCCTCCCCCAACCCCTCCCTCCTCCTCTTCATTCCAATCCACCACCCCATCCCACCCCCTCTTCATTCCCAACCACCACCCCCTCCCTCCGCCTCTTCATTCCCATCCACCACCCCCTCCCTCCCCATCTTCATTCCCCTCCCCCACCCCCTCCCCTCCTCTTCATTCCAATCCAACAACCCCTCCAACCCCCTCTTCATTGCCTTCCACCACCCCCTCCCTCCGCCTCTTCATCCCCCTCCACCTCCCTCTCCCACCCCGTCTTCATTACCCTCCACTAACCCCTCCCTGCCCTCATCATTCCCCTCCACCTCCTCCTCCCTCCTCCTCTTCATTCCCCTACACCACCCCCACCCTCCCCTCTTCATTCCACTCCGCCACCCTCACCCTCTTAATTCCCCTCCAACACACCCTCCCTCCCCCTATTCATTCCCCTCCACCTCCGCCTCCCTCCCCCACTTCTTACCCCTCCACCACCCACGCCCCACCCCTCTTCATGCCGCTCCAGCACCCTCTTCATTGCCCTGCACCACCCCCTCCCTCCCCTCTTCATTCCCCTCCACCTTCTACTCTCTAGCCCTCATCATTCCCCTCCACCTCCCCCACCCTCCCCCTCTTCATTCCCATCCACCACCCCCTCCCACCCCCTCTTCATTTCCCTCCCCCACACCGTCCCTCCTCCTCTTCATTCCAATCCACCACACCCACCCTCCCCTCTTCATTCCGATTCACCTCCCCTTCCCTCCCCCTATTCATTCCCCTCCACCTCCCCGTGCATCCCCCTCTTCATTCCCTTCCACCACCCCCTCCCTCCCCACTTCATTCTCATCCACAACCTCCACCCTCCCCCTCTTCATTCCCCTCCAACTCCCCCACCTCCCCCTCTTCATGCCCCTCACCACCCCTCCGTCTCCCACTTCATTGCCCTCCAACACCCCCTCCCTTCCCCCTCTTCCTTCCCATCCACTTCCCCTCCCTCCCCTCTTCATTCCACTCCACCTCTCCTACCTCCCCTCGTAATTCCCCTCCACCTCCCACTCCCTCCCCCTCTTCATTCCTCACCACCTACCCCTCCCTCCCCCTCTTCATTCTTCACCACCACCCCCTCCCTCCCCTCTTCATTCCCCTCCACCTCTCCCACCTACCCATCTTCGTTCCCCTCCACCTCCCACTCCCTCCACCTTTTCATGCCCCTCCACCATCCACTCCATCCCCCTCTTCATTCCCCACCACCACCCCCTCCCTCCCCCTCTTCATTTCCATCCACCACCCCCTCCCACCCCCTCTTCATTGCCCTCCCGCACCCCCTCCCTCCTCCTCTTCATTCCACTCCGCCTCCCTCACCTTCTTCGTTCCCCTCCAACAACCCCTCCCTCCCCTTCTTCATACCCCTCCACCTCCCCCTCCCTCCCCCACTGCTTTCCCCTCCACTACTCACTCCCCTCCCCACTTCATGCCGCTCGACCACCCCCTCCATCCCCCTCTTCATTCCCCTCCACCTCCCGTTCCCTCCCCCTCTTCATTCCCCTCCACCTCCCCCACCCTCCCCCTCTTCTTTCCCATCCACCACACCCTCCCTCCCCTTCATTCCCCTCTCCCACCCCCTCCCTCCCCCTATTTATTCCCATCCACCTCCCCGTCCCTCCCCCGCTTCATTCCCCTCCACCTCCTCCTACCTCCCCCTCTTCATGCCACTCCACCACCCCCTCCATCTCCCACTTCATTGCCCTCCAACACCCCCTCCCTTCCCCTCTTCATTCCCATCCACCACCCCCTACCTCCTCCTATTCATTCCCCTCCACGATCCCCTCCCTCCCCCTCTTCATTCCCCTCCACCTCCCCCTCCCTCCCCCTTTTCATGCACCGACACCAACCCCTCCCTCCACCTCTTCATTCCACACAACCTCCCCTCCCTCCCCTCTTCATTCCACTCCACCTCCCCCACCCTCCCCTCTTCATTCCCATCCACCACCCCCTCCCACCCCTCTTCATTTCCCTCCCCCACACCGTCCCTCCTCCTCTTCATTCCAATCCACCACACCCACCCTCCCCTCTTCATTCCGATTCACCTCCCCCTTCCCTCCCCCTATTCATTCCCCTCCACCTCCCCGTACCTCCCCCTCTTCATTCCCTTCCACCACCCCCTCCCTCCCCCACTTCATTCTCATCCACAACCTCCTCCCTCCCCCTCTTCATTCCCCTCCAACTCTCCCACCTCCCCCTCTTCATGCCCCTCACCACCCCCTCCGTCTCCCACTTCATTGCCCTCCAACACTCCCTCCCTTCCCCCTCTTCCTTCCCATCCACTTCCCCTCCCTCCCCTCTTCATTCCACTCCACCTCTCCTACCTCCCCTCGTAATTCCCCTCCACCTCCCACTCCCTCCCCCTCTTCATTCCTCACCACCATCCACTCCATCCCCCTCTTCATTCCCCTCCACCACACCCTCCCTCCCCCTCTTTTTTCCACTCCACCACACACTCTCTCCCCCTCTTCATTCCACTCCACCTCCCATTCCATCCGCCTCTTCATTCCTCACCACCATCCACTCCATCCCCCTCTTCATTCCCATCCACCACCCCCTCCCTCCCGCTCTTCATTAGCCTCTCCCACGCCCTCCCTCCTCCTCTTCATTCCAATACACCACCCTCAAAATCCCCCTGTTCATTCCGATTCACCACCCCCGACTTCCCCTTCTTAATTCCCATCCACCACACCCTCCCTCCCCCTACTCATTCCCCTCCACCTCCCCGTCCCTCCCCCGCTTCATTACCCTCCACCACCTCCTATCTCCCCCTCTCAATGCCCCTCCACCACCCCCTCCATCTCCCACTTCATTGCCCTCCAACACCCCCTCCCTTCCCCTCTTCATTCCCATCCACCACCCCCTCCCTCCTCCTATTCATTCCCCTCCACGATCCCCTCACTCCCCCTCTTCATTCCCCTCCACCTCCCCCTCCCTCCCCCCCTTCATGCCCCTACACCACCCCCTCCCTCCCCCTCTTCATTCCACACCACCTCCCCTCCCTCTCCTCGTCATTCCCCTCCACCTCCCCCTCCCACCCACTCTTCATCTTCACCACATCCCACTCCCTAGCACCCTTCATTCTTCACCACCTCCCCCTCCCTCGCTCTATTCATTCCCCTCCACATCCCCCTCCCTCCCCCTCTTCTTTTCCCTCCAGGTCCCCCTCACTCCCCATCTTCATTTCCCTCCACCACCCCCTCCCTCCCCCTCTTCATTCCCCTCCACCTCCCCATCCCTCCCCTCTTCATTCCCCTCCACCTCCAAATCCCCCCACCTCTTCATGCCCCTCCACCATCCACTCCATCCCCCTCTTCATTCCCCTCCACCACACCCTCCCTCCCCCTCTTCTTTCCACTCCACCACACACTCTCTCCCCCTCTTCATTCCACTCCACCTCCCATTCCATCCGCCTCTTCATTGCCCTCCACCTCCCCCACCATCCCCCTCTTCATTCCCATCCACCACCCCCTCCCTCCCGCTCTTCATTAGCCTCTCCCACCCCCTCCCTCCTCCTCTTCATTCCAATACACCACCCCCAAAATCCCCCACTTCATTCCGATTCACCTCCCCCGACATCCCCCTCTTAATTCCCATCCACCACTCCCTCCCTCCCCTACTCATTCCCCTCCACCTCCCCGTCCCTCCCCCGCTTCATTACCCTCCACCACCTCCTATCTCCCCCTCTTCATGCCCCTCCACCACCCCCTCCATCTCCCACTTCATTGCCCTCCAATACCCCCTCCCATCCTCTCTTCATTCCCATCCACCACCCTCTCGCTCCTCCTCTTCATTCCCCTCCACAATCCCCTCCTTCCACTCTTCATTCCCCTCCACCTCCGCCTCCCTCCCCCTCTTCATGCCCCGATAAGACCCCCTTCAAACCCCCACTTCATTCCACTCCACCTCCCCTCCCTCCCCTCTTCATTCCACTCCAACTCCCCTCCCTCCCATCGTCATTCCCCTCCACCTCCCCCTCCCTCCCCCTCTTCATTCTTCACCACTTCCCCCTCCCTGGCCCTCCTCATTCTTCACCACCTCCCCCTCCCTCCCTCTCTTCATTCCCCTCCACCTCCCCCTCCCTCCCCCTTTTCTTTCCCCTCCAGCTCCCCCTCACTCCCCATCTTCATTCCCCTCCACCACGCCCTCCCTCCCACTCTTCATTCCACTGCAACTCCCCCTCAGTCCCCCTCTTCATTCCCCTCCACCTCCCACTCCCACACCTCTTCATGCCCCTCCACCATACACTCCATCCACCTCTTCATTCCCCTCCACCTCCCACTCCCTCCCCCTCTTCATTCCCATCCACCACCCCCTCCCTCCCCCTCATCATTCCCCTCCCCCAACCCCTCCCTCCTCCTCTTCATTCCAATCCACCACCCCATCCCACCCCCTCTTCATTCCCAACCACCACCCCCTCCCTCCGCCTCTTCATTACCCTCCACTAACCCCTCCCTGCCCTCATCATTCCCCTCCACCTCCCCCTCCCTCCTCCTCTTCATTCCCCTACACCACCCCCTCCCTCCCCCTCTTCATTCCACTCCGCCACCCTCACCCTCTTAATTCCCATCCAACACACCCCCCCTCCCCTATTCAATCCCCTCCACCTCCGCCTCCCTCCCCCACTTCTTACACCTCCACCACCCACGCCCCTCCCCTCTTCATGCCGCTCCAGCACCCTCTTCATTGCCCTGCACCACCCCCTCCCTCCCCTCTTCATTCCCCTCCACCTTCTACTCTCTAACCCTCATCATTCCCCTCCACCTCCCCCACCCTCCCCCTCTTCATTCCCATCCACCACCCCCTCCCACCCCCTCTTCATTTCCCTCCCCCACACCGTCCCTCCTCCTCTTCATTCCAATCCACCACACCCACCCTCCCCTCTTCATTCCGATTCACCTCCCCCTTCCCTCCCCCTATTCATTCCCCTCCACCTCCCCGTGCCTCCCCCTCTTCATTCCCTTCCACCACCCCCTCCCTCCCCACTTCATTCTCATCCACAACCTCCTCCCTCCCCCTCTTCATGCCCCTCACCACCCCCTCCGTCTCCCACTTCATTGCCCTCCAACACTCCCTCCCTTCCCCCTCTTCCTTCCCATCCACTTCCCTTCCCTCCCCTCTTCATTCCACTCCACCTCTCCTACCTCCCCTCGTAATTCCCCTCCACCTCCCACTCCCTCCCCCTCTTCATTCCTCACCACAATCCACTCCATCCGCCTCTTCATTGCCCTCCACCTCCCCCACCATCCCCCTCTTCATTCCCATCCACCACCCCCTCCCTCCCGCTCTTCATTAGCCTC
This sequence comes from Heterodontus francisci, assembly GCF_036365525.1. Lineage (NCBI taxonomy): Eukaryota > Metazoa > Chordata > Chondrichthyes > Heterodontiformes > Heterodontidae > Heterodontus > Heterodontus francisci. The sequence continues at coordinate 153,223 of NW_027142211.1, read as the reverse complement.
TCCCACGCCCTCCCTCCTCCTCTTCATTCCAATACACCACCCTCAAAATCCCCCTGTTCATTCCGATTCACCTCCCCCGACTTCCCCCTCTTAATTCCCATCCACCACACCCTCCCTCCCCCTACTCATTCCCCTCCACCTCCCCGTCCCTCCCCCGCTTCATTACCCTCCACCACCTCCTATCTCCCCCTCTTCATGCCCCTCCACCACCCCCTCCATCTCCCACTTCATTGCCCTCCAATACCCCCTCCCATCCTCTCTTCATTCCCATCCACCACCCTCTCGCTCCTCCTCTTCATTCCCCTCCACAATCCCCTCCTTCCCCCTCTTCATTCCCCTCCACCTCCGCCTCCCTCCCCCTCTTCATGCCCCGATACCACCCCCTCCATCCCCCTCTTCATTCCACTCCACCTCCCCTCCCTCCCCTCTTCATTCCACTCCAACTCCCCTCCCTCCCCTCGTCACTCCCCTCCACCTCCCCCTCCCTCCCCCTCTTCATTCTACACCACATCCCCCTCCCTCGCCCTCTTCATTCTTCACCACCTCCCCCTCCCTCCCTCTCTTCATTCCCCTCCACCTCCCCTCCCTCCCCCTTTTCTTTCCCCTCCAGCTCCCCCTCACTCCCCATCTTCATTCCCCTCCACCACGCCCTCCCTCCCACTCTTCATTCCACTGCAACTCCCCCTCAGTCCCCCTCTTCATTCCCCTCCACCTCCCACTCCCCCACCTCTTCATGCCCCTCCACCATCCACTCCATCCACCTCTTCATTCCCCTCCACCTCCCACTCCCTCCCCCTCTTCATTCCATCCACCACCCCCTCCCTCCCCCTCATCATTCCCCTCCCCCAACCCCTCCCTCCTCCTCTTCATTCCAATCCACCACCCCATCCCACCCCCTCTTCATTCCCAACCACCACCCCCTCCCTCCGCCTCTTCATTCCCATCCACCACCCCCTCCCTCCCCATCTTCATTCCCCTCCCCCACCCCCTCCCCTCCTCTTCATTCCAATCCAACAACCCCTCCAACCCCCTCTTCATTGCCTTCCACCACCCCCTCCCTCCGCCTCTTCATCCCCCTCCACCTCCCTCTCCCACCCCGTCTTCATTACCCTCCACTAACCCCTCCCTGCCCTCATCATTCCCCTCCACCTCCTCCTCCCTCCTCCTCTTCATTCCCCTACACCACCCCCACCCTCCCCTCTTCATTCCACTCCGCCACCCTCACCCTCTTAATTCCCCTCCAACACACCCTCCCTCCCCCTATTCATTCCCCTCCACCTCCGCCTCCCTCCCCCACTTCTTACCCCTCCACCACCCACGCCCCACCCCTCTTCATGCCGCTCCAGCACCCTCTTCATTGCCCTGCACCACCCCCTCCCTCCCCTCTTCATTCCCCTCCACCTTCTACTCTCTAGCCCTCATCATTCCCCTCCACCTCCCCCACCCTCCCCCTCTTCATTCCCATCCACCACCCCCTCCCACCCCCTCTTCATTTCCCTCCCCCACACCGTCCCTCCTCCTCTTCATTCCAATCCACCACACCCACCCTCCCCTCTTCATTCCGATTCACCTCCCCTTCCCTCCCCCTATTCATTCCCCTCCACCTCCCCGTGCCTCCCCCTCTTCATTCCCTTCCACCACCCCCTCCCTCCCCACTTCATTCTCATCCACAACCTCCACCCTCCCCCTCTTCATTCCCCTCCAACTCCCCCACCTCCCCCTCTTCATGCCCCTCACCACCCCTCCGTCTCCCACTTCATTGCCCTCCAACACCCCCTCCCTTCCCCCTCTTCCTTCCCATCCACTTCCCCTCCCTCCCCTCTTCATTCCACTCCACCTCTCCTACCTCCCCTCGTAATTCCCCTCCACCTCCCACTCCCTCCCCCTCTTCATTCCTCACCACCTACCCCTCCCTCCCCCTCTTCATTCTTCACCACCACCCCCTCCCTCCCCTCTTCATTCCCCTCCACCTCTCCCACCTACCCATCTTCGTTCCCCTCCACCTCCCACTCCCTCCACCTTTTCATGCCCCTCCACCATCCACTCCATCCCCCTCTTCATTCCCCACCACCACCCCCTCCCTCCCCCTCTTCATTTCCATCCACCACCCCCTCCCACCCCCTCTTCATTGCCCTCCCGCACCCCCTCCCTCCTCCTCTTCATTCCACTCCGCCTCCCTCACCTTCTTCGTTCCCCTCCAACAACCCCTCCCTCCCCTTCTTCATACCCCTCCACCTCCCCCTCCCTCCCCCACTGCTTTCCCCTCCACTACTCACTCCCCTCCCCACTTCATGCCGCTCGACCACCCCCTCCATCCCCCTCTTCATTCCCCTCCACCTCCCGTTCCCTCCCCCTCTTCATTCCCCTCCACCTCCCCCACCCTCCCCCTCTTCTTTCCCATCCACCACACCCTCCCTCCCCTTCATTCCCCTCTCCCACCCCCTCCCTCCCCCTATTTATTCCCATCCACCTCCCCGTCCCTCCCCCGCTTCATTCCCCTCCACCTCCTCCTACCTCCCCCTCTTCATGCCACTCCACCACCCCCTCCATCTCCCACTTCATTGCCCTCCAACACCCCCTCCCTTCCCCTCTTCATTCCCATCCACCACCCCCTACCTCCTCCTATTCATTCCCCTCCACGATCCCCTCCCTCCCCCTCTTCATTCCCCTCCACCTCCCCCTCCCTCCCCCTTTTCATGCACCGACACCAACCCCTCCCTCCACCTCTTCATTCCACACAACCTCCCCTCCCTCCCCTCTTCATTCCACTCCACCTCCCCCACCCTCCCCTCTTCATTCCCATCCACCACCCCCTCCCACCCCTCTTCATTTCCCTCCCCCACACCGTCCCTCCTCCTCTTCATTCCAATCCACCACACCCACCCTCCCCTCTTCATTCCGATTCACCTCCCCCTTCCCTCCCCCTATTCATTCCCCTCCACCTCCCCGTACCTCCCCCTCTTCATTCCCTTCCACCACCCCCTCCCTCCCCCACTTCATTCTCATCCACAACCTCCTCCCTCCCCCTCTTCATTCCCCTCCAACTCTCCCACCTCCCCCTCTTCATGCCCCTCACCACCCCCTCCGTCTCCCACTTCATTGCCCTCCAACACTCCCTCCCTTCCCCCTCTTCCTTCCCATCCACTTCCCCTCCCTCCCCTCTTCATTCCACTCCACCACTCCTACCTCCCCTCGTAATTCCCCTCCACCTCCCACTCCCTCCCCCTCTTCATTCTTCACCACCTACACCTCCCTCCCCCTCTTCATTCTTCACCACAACCCCCTCTCTCCCCTCTTCATTCCCCTCCACCTCTCCCACCCTACCCATCTTCATTCCCCTCCACCTCCCACTCCCTCCACCTTTTCATGCCCCTCCACCATCCACTCCATCCCCCTCTTCATTCCCCACCACCACCCCCTCCCTCCCCCTCTTCATTTCCATCCACCACCCCCTCCCACCCCCTCTTCATTGCCCTCCCGAACACCCTCCCTCCTCCTCTTCATTCCACTCCGCCTCCCTCACCTTCTTCGTTCCCCTCCAACAACCCCCCCTCCCCTTCTTCATACCCCTCCACCTCCCCCTCCCTCCCCCACTGCTTTCCCCTCCACTACCCACTCCCCTCCCCGCTTCATGCCGCTCCACCACCCCCTCCATCCCCCTCTTCATTCCCCTCCACCTCCAGTTCCCTCCCCCTCTTCATTCCCCTCCACTTACCCCACCCTCCCCCTCTTCATTCCCATCCACCACTCCCTCCCTCCCCCTCTTCATTACCCTCTCCCACCCCCTCCCTCCCCCTATTTATTCCCATCCACCTCCCCGTCCCTCCCCCGCTTCATTCCCCTCCCCTCCTCCTTCCTCCCCCTCTTCATGCCCCTCCATCTCCCACTTCATTGCCCTCCAACACCCCCTCCCTTCCCCTCTTCATTCCCATCCACCACCCCCTCCCTCCTCCTATTCATTCCCCTCCACGATCCCCTCCCTCCCCCTCTTCATTCCCCTCCACCTCCCCCTCCCTCCCCCTCTTCATGCCCCTACACCACCCCCTCCCTCCACCTCTTCATTCCACACCACCTCCCCTCCCTCCCCTCTTCATTCCACTCCACCTCCCCTCCCTCCCCTCGTCATTCCCCTCCAGCTCCCCCTCCCTCCCCCTCTTCATTCTACACCACATCCCCCTCCCTACACCTCCTCTTTCCCCTCCAGCTCCCCCTCACTCCCCATCTTCATTCCCCTCCACCACCCCCTCCCTCCCCCTCTTCATTCCACACCACCTCCCACTCCCCCCACCTCTTCATGCCCCTCCACCATCCACTCCATCCACCTCTTCATTCCCCTCCACCACACCCTCCCTACCCCTCTTCTTTCCACTCCACCACACACTATCTCCCCCTCTTCATTCTACTCCACCTCCCCCTCCCTCCCCCTCTTCATTCCACTCCACCCCAACCTCTCTCCCCCTCTTCATTCCCCTCCACCTCCCATTCCCTCCGCCTCTTCATTCCCATCCACCACCCCCTCCCTCCCGATCTTCATTAGCCTCTCCCAGCCCCTCCCTCCTCCTCTTCATTCCAATACACCACCCCCAAAATCCCCCTCTTAATTCCGATTCACCTCCCCCTACCTCCCCCTCTTAATTCCCATCCACCACTCCCTCCCTCCCCTATTCATTCCCCTCCACCTCCCCGTCCCTCTCCCGCTTCATTCCCCTCCACCACCTCCTACCTCCCCCTCTTCATGCCCCTCCAACACCCCCTCCATCTCCCACTTCATTGCCCTCCAACACCCCCTCCCATCCCCTCTTCATTCCCATCCACCACCCTCTCGCTCCTCCTCTTCATTCCCATCCACAATCCCCTCCCTCCCCCTCTTCATTCCCCTCCACCTCCGCCTCCCTCCCCCTCTTCATGCCCCGATACCACCCCCTCCCTCCCCCTCTTCATTCCACTCCAACTCCCTTCCCTCCCCTCGTCATTCCCCTCCACCTCCTTCTCCCTCCCCCTCTTCATTCTTCACCACATCCCCCTCCCTAGCCCTCTTCATTCTTCACCACCTCCCCCTCCCTCCCTCTCTTCATTCCCCTCCACCTCCCCCTCCCTCCCCCTTTTCTTTCCCGTCCAGCTCCCCCTCACTCCCCATCTTCATTCCCCTCCACCACGCCCTCCCTCCCCCTCTTCATTCCCCTGCACCTCCCCCTCTTCATTCCCCTCCACCTCCCACTCCCCCACCTCTTCATGCCCCTCCACCATCCACTCCATCCACCTCTTCATTCCCCTCCACCTCCCCCTCCCTCCCCCTCATCATTCCCCTCCCCCAACCCCTCCCTCCTCCTCTTCATTCCAATCCACCACCCCATCCCAACCCCTCTTCATTCCCTTCCACCACCCCCTCCCTCCGGCTCTTCATTCCCCTCCATCTCCCCCTCCCTCCCCATCTTCAGTCCCCTCCATCACCCCCTCCCTGCCCTCTTCATTCCCCTCCACATCCCCCTCCCTCCCACTCTTCATTCCCCTCCATCACCCCCTCCCTCCACCTCCACATTCCACTCCGCCTCCCTCACCCTCTTCATTCCCCTCCACCACCCCCTCCATCCCCCTCTTCATTGCCCTCCACCACCCCCTCCCTCCCCCTCTTCATTCCTCTCCACCTCCCACTCCCCCACCTCTTCATGCCCCTCCACCATCCACTCCATTCCCCTCTTCATTCCCCTCAAACCACACCCTCCCACCCCCTCTTCTTTCCACTCCACCACACCCTCTCTCCCCCTCTTCATTTCACTACACCACCCCTCCCTCCCCCTCTTCATTCCCCTCCACATCCCCCGACCTCCCCTCTTCATTCCCATCCACTACCCCCTCCCTCCTCCTATTCATTCCCCTCCCCCACCCCTTCCCTCCTCCTCTTCATTCCAATCCACCACCCCCTCCCTCCGCCTCTTCATTCCCCTCCAGCTACCCCTCCCACCCCGTCTTCATTCCCCTCCACCACCCCCTCCCTGCCCTCTTAATTCCCCTCCACCACCCCCTCCCTCCCCCTCTTCATTCCCCTCCACCACCTCCTCTCTCCCCCTCTTCATTCCACTCCGCCTCCCTCACCCTCTTCATTCCCCTCAGACACCCCCTCCATCCCCCTCTTCATTCCCCTCCCTCCCCCTGTTCTTACCACTCCACCACACCCTCCCTCCCCCTCTTCATTCCCCTCCAACTCCCTCTCCCTCCCCCACTTCATTCCCATCCACCACCCCCTCCCTCCCCCTCTTCATTCTCCTCCTCTTCATTCCAATCTTCCAACCGCTCCCTCCCCCTCTTCATTCCTTTCCACCACCCCCTCCCTCCGCCTCTTCATTCCACTCCACCACCCCCTCCAACCCCGTCTTCATTCCCCTCCACCACCCCCTCCCTGCCCTCTTCATTCACCTCATCCTCCCCCTCCCTCCCCCTCTTCATTCCCCTCCACCATACCCTCCCTCCCCTCCTCATTCCACTCCGCCTCCCACACCCTCTTCATTCCCATCCACCACCCCCTCCCTCCCCCTCTTCATTCCTCTCCACCTCCCCCTCCCTCCCCCTCTTCATTCCCATCCACCACGCCCTCCCTCCCCCTCTTCATTCCCTCCCCCACCCCCTCCCTCCTCCTCTTCATTCCAATCCACCACACCCACCCTCCCCCTCTTCATTCCCTCCCCCACCCCCTCCCTCCTCCTCTTCATTCCAATCCACCACACCCACCCTCCCACTCTTCACTACCCTCCACCTCCCAGACCCTCCCCCTCTTCATTCCCATCCAACAACCTCTCCCTTCCATTCTTCATTCCCATCCACCACCCCTCCCTCCTCCTCTTAATTCCCCGCCACCTCCCCCTCCCTCACCCTCTTCACCCCTCCACCACCCCCTCCATCCCCCTCTTTATTCCCCTTCACCATCCCCTCCCTACAGCTCTTCATTCCCCTCCACCACCCCCACCCTCACTCTCTTCGTTCCCCTCCAACAACCCCTCCCTCCCCCTCTTCATACCCCTCCACCTCCCCCTCCCTCCCCCACTTCTTTCCCCTCCACCACACGCTCCCCTCCCCTCTTCATGCCGCTCCACCACCCCCTCCATCCCCCTCTTCATTCCCCTCCACCTCCCATTCCCACCCCCTCTTCATTCCCCTCCACCTCCCCCACCCTCCCCCTCTTCATTCCCTCCCCCACCCCCTCCCTCCTCCGCTTCATTCCAATCCACCACACCCACCCTCCCACTCTTCATTACCCTCCACCTCCCAGACCCTCCCCCTCTTCATTCCCATCCAACAACCTCTCCCTTCCATTCTTCATTCCCATCCACCACCCCTCCCTCCTCCTCTTAATTCCCCGCCACCTCCCCCTCCCTCACCCTCTTCACCCCTCCACCACCCCCTCCATCCCCCTCTTTATTCCCCTTCACCATCCCCTCCCTACAGCTCTTCATTCCCCTCCACCACCCCCACCCTCACTCTCTTCGTTCCCCTCCAACAACCCCTCCCTCCCCCTCTTCATACCCCTCCACCTCCCCCTCCCTCCCCCACTTCTTTCCCCTCCACCACACACTCCCCTCCCCTCTTCATGCCGCTCCACCACCCCCTCCATCCCCCTCTTCATTCCCCTCCACCTCCCATTCCCACCCCCTCTTCATTCCCCTCCACCTCCCCCACCCTCCCCCTCTTCATTCCCATCCACCACCCCTCCCTCCCCCTCTTCATTCCCCTCTCCCATCCCCTCCCTCCCTCTATTTATTCCCATCCACCTCCCCGTCACTCCCCCGCTTCATTCCCCTCCACGTCCTCCTACCTCCCCCTCTTCATGCCCCTCCACCACCACCTCCATCACACACTTCATTGCCCTCCAACACACCCTCCCGTCCCCTCTTCATTCCCATCCACCACCCCCTCCCTCCTCCTATTCATTCCCCTCCACGAACTCCTCCCTCCCCCTCTTCATTCCCCTCCACCTCCCCCACCCTCCCCCTCTTCATGCCCCTGCACCACCCCCTCCCTCCCCCTCTTCATTCCACACCACCTCCCCTCCCTCCCCTCTTCATTCCACTCCACCTCCCCTCCCTCCCCTCGTCATTCCCCTCCTCCTCCCCCTCCCTTCCCCTCTTCATTCTTCACCACATTCCCCTCCCTATCCCTCTTCATTCTTCACCACCTCCCCCTCCCTCCCTCTCTTCATTCCCCTCCACCTCGCTCTCCCTACCCCTCTTCTTTCCACTCCAGCTCCCCCTCACTCCCCATCTCCATTCGCCTCCACCACCCCCTCCCTCCGCCTCTTCATTCCCCTCCAACTCCCCCTCCCTCCCCCTCTTCATTCCCCTCCACCTCCCTCTCCCCACACCTATTCATGCCCCTCCACCATCCACTCCATCCCCCTCTTCATTCCCCTCCACCACACCATCCCTCCCCCTCTTCTTTCCACTCCACCACACACTCTCTCCCCCTCTTCATTCCACTCCACCTCCCCCTCCCTCCCCCTCTTCATTCCACTCCACCCCAACCTCTCTCCCCCTCTTCATTCCCCTCCACCTCCCATTCCCTCCGCCTCTTCATTGCCCTCCACCTCCCCCACCCTCCCCTCTTCATTCCCATCCACCCCCGTACCTCCCGCTCTTCATTAGCCTCTCCCACCCCCTCCCTCCTCCTCTTCATTCCAATACACCACCCCCAAAATCCCCCTCTTCATTCCGATTCACCTCCCCCTACCTCTCCCTCTTAATTCCCATCCACCACTCCCTCCCTCCCCCTATTCATTCCCCTCCAACTCCCCGTCCCTCCCCCGCTTCATTCCCCTCCACCACCTCCTACCTCCCCCTCTTCATGCCCCTCCACCAACCCCTCCATCTCCCACTTCATTGCCCTCCAACACCCCCTCCCATCCCCTCTTCATTCCCATTGACCACGCTCTCGCTCCTCCTCTTCATTCCCCTCCACAATCCCCTCCTTCCCCCTCTTCATTCCCCTCCAACTCCGCCTCCCTCCCCCTCTTCTTGCCCCGTTACCACCCCTTCCCTCCCCCTCTTCATTCCACTCCACCTCCCCTCCCTCCCCTCTTCATTCCACTCCAACTCCCCTCCCTCCCCTCGTCATTCCCCTCCACCTCCCCCTCCCTCCCCCTCTTCATTCTTCACCACTTCCCCCTCCCTAGCCCTCTTCATTCTTCACCACCTCCCCCTCCCTCCCTCTCTTCATTCCCCTCCACCTCCCCCTCCCTCCCCCTTTTCTTTCCCCTCCAGCTCCCCCTCACTCCCCATCTTCATTCCCCTCCACCACGCCCTATCTCCCACTCTTCATTCCACTGCAACTCCCCCTCAGTCACCCTCTTCATTCCCCTCCACCATCCGCTCCATCCACATCTTCATTCCCCTCCACCTCCCCCTCCCTCCCCCTCTTCATTCCCATCCACCACCCCCTCCCTCCCCCTCATCATTCCACTCCCCCAACCACTCCCTCCTCCTCTTCATTCCAATCCACCACCCCATCCCAACCCCTCTTCATTCCCTTCCACCACCCCCTCCCTCCGCCTCTTCATTCCCCTCCACCTCCCCCTCCCACCCCATCCTCAGTCCCCTCCAGCACCCCCTCCCTGCCCTCTTCATTCCCCTCCACCTCCCCCTCCCTCCCACTCTTCATTCCCCTCCATCACCCCCTCCCTCCCCCTGCACATTCCACTCGCCTCCCGCACCCTCTTCATTGCCCTCCACCACCCCCTCCATCCCCCTCTTCATTGCCCTCCACCATCCACTCCATTCCCCTCTTCATTCCCCTCCACCACACCCTCCCACCCCCTCTTCTTTCCACTCCACCACACCCTTTCTCCCCCTCTTCATTCCACTCCACCTCCCCCTCCCTCCCCCTCTTCAGTCCCCTCCACATCCCCCTCCGTCCCCTCTTCATTCCCATCCACTACACCCTCGCTCCCCCTCTTCATTCCCCTCCCCCACCCCTTCCCTCCTCCTCTTCATTCCAATCCACCACCCCCTCCCACCCCCTCTTCATTCCCTTCCACCAGCCACTCCCTCCGCCTCTTCCTTCCCCTCCACCTACCCCTCCCACCCCGTCTTCATTCCCCTCCACAAACCCCTACCTACCCTCTTCATTCCCCTCCACAATCCCCTCCTTCCCCCTCTTCATTCCCCTCCAACTCCGCCTCCCTCCCCCTCTTCTTGCCCCGTTACCACCCCTTCCCTCCCCCTCTTCATTCCACTCCACCTCCCCTCCCTCCCCTCTTCATTCCACTCCAACTCCCCTCCCTCCCCTCGTCATTCCCCTCCACCTCCCCCTCCCTCCCTCCCCCTCTTCATTCTTCACCACTTCCCCCTCCCTAGCCCTCTTCATTCTTCACCACCTCCCCCTCCCTCCCTCTCTTCATTCCCCTCCACCTCCCCCTCCCTCCCCCTTTTCTTTCCCCTCCAGCTCCCCCTCACTCCCCATCTTCATTCCCCTCCACCACGCCCTCTCTCCCACTCTTCATTCCACTGCAACTCCCCCTCAGTCACCCTCTTCATTCCCCTCCACCATCCGCTCCATCCACATCTTCATTCCCCTCCACCTCCCCCTCCCTCCCCCTCTTCATTCCCATCCACCACCCCCTCCCTCCCCCTCATCATTCCACTCCCCCAACCACTCCCTCCTCCTCTTCATTCCAATCCACCACCCCATCCCAACCCCTCTTCATTCCCTTCCACCACCCCCTCCCTCCGCCTCTTCATTCCCCTCCACCTCCCCCTCCCACCCCATCCTCAGTCCCCTCCAGCACCCCCTCCCTGCCCTCTTCATTCCCCTCCACCTCCCCCTCCCTCCCACTCTTCATTCCCCTCCATAATCCCCTCCCTCCCCCTGCACATTCCACTCGCCTCCCGCACCCTCTTCATTGCCCTCCACCACCCCCTCCATCCCCCTCTTCATTGCCCTCCACCATCCACTCCATTCCCCTCTTCATTCCCCTCCACCACCCCCTCCCACCCCCTCTTCTTTCCACTCCACCACACCCTTTCTCCCCCTCTTCATTCCACTCCACCTCCCCCTCCCTCCCCCTCTTCAGTCCCCTCCACATCCCCCTCCGTCCCCTCTTCATTCCCATCCACTACACCCTCGCTCCCCCTCTTCATTCCCCTCCCCCACCCCTTCCCTCCTCCTCTTCATTCCAATCCACCACCCCCTCCCACCCCCTCTTCATTCCCTTCCACCAGCCCCTCCCTCCGCCTCTTCCTTCCCCTCCACCTACCCCTCCCACCCCGTCTTCATTCCCCTCCACAAACCCCTCCCTACCCTCTTCATTCCCCTCCACAACCCCCTCCCTCCCCCTCTTCATTCCACTCCACCTCCCTCACCCTCTTCAGTCCCCTCAGACACCCCTTCCATCCCCCTCTTCATTCCCCTCCACCACCCCCTCCATACCCCTGTTCTTTCCACTCCACGACACCCTCTCTCCCCCTCTTCATTCCCCTCCACTTCCCCCTCCCTCCCCCTCTTCATACCCCTCCATCTCCCCCTCCCTCCCCCTCTTCATTCCCATCCTCCACCCCCTCCCTCCCCCTCTTCATTCCCCTCCCCCACCCCTCCCTCCTCCTCTTCATTCCAATCTTCCAACCGCTCCCTCCCCCTCTTCATTCCTTTCGAACACCCCCTCCCTCCGCCTCTTCATTCCACTCCACCACCCACTCCCTCCCGTCTTCATTCCCCTCCACCACCCCCTACATGCCCTCTTCATTCCCCTCAACCTCCCCCTCCCTCCCCCTCTTCATTCCTCTCCACCTCCCCCTCCCTCCCCCTCTTCATTCCTCTCCACCTCCCCCTCCCTCCCCCTCTTCATTCCCATCCACCACCCCCTCCCTCCCCCACTTCATTCCCATCCACCACACACTCCCTCCCACTCTTCATTCCCCTCCACCTCCCAGACCCTCCCCCTCTTCATTCCCATCCAACAATCCCTCCCTTCCATTCTTCATTCCCATCCACCAACCCCTCCCTCCTCCTCTTCATTCCACTCCACCTCCCCTCCCTCCCCTCTTCATTCCACTCCAACTCCCCTCCCTCCCCTCGTCATTCCCCTCCACCTCCCCCTCCCTCCCCCTCTTCATTCTTCACCACTTCCCCCTCCCTAGCCCTCTTCATTCCTCACCACCTCCCCCTCCCTAGCCCTCTTCATTCCTCACCACCTCCCCCTCCCTCCCTCTCTTCATTCCCCTCCACCTCCCCCTCCCTCCCCCTTTTCTTTCCCCTCCAGCTCCCCCTCACTCCCCATCTTCATTCCCCTCCACCACGCCCTCTCTCCCACTCTTCATTCCACTGCAACTCCCCCTCAGTCAACCTCTTCATTCCCCTCCACCATCCGCTCCATCCACATCTTCATTACCCTCCACCTCCCCCTCCCTCCCCCTCTTCATTCCCATCCACCACCCCCTCCCTCCCCCTCATCATTCCACTCCCCCAACCACTCCCTCCTCCTCTTCATTCCAATCCACCACCCCATCCCAACCCCTCTTCATTCCCTTCCACCACCCCCTCCCTCCACCTCTTCATTCCCCTCCACCTCCCCCTCCCACCCCATCCTCAGTCCCCTCCAGCACCCCCTCCCTGCCCTCTTCATTCCCCTCCACCACCCCCTCCCTCCCACTCTTCATTCCCCTCCATCACCCCCTCCCTCCCCCTGCACATTCCACTCGCCTCCCGCACCCTCTTCATTGCCCTCCACCACCCCCTCCATCCCCCTCTTCATTGCCCTCCACCATCCACTCCATTCCCCTCTTCATTCCCCTCCACCACACCCTCCCACCCCCTCTTCTTTCCACTCCACCACACCCTTTCTCCCCCTCTTCATTCCACTCCACCTCCCCCTCCCTCCCCCTCTTCATTCCCCTCCACATCCCCCTCCGTCCCCTCTTCATTCCCATCCACTACACCCTCGCTCCCCCTCTTCATTCCCCTCCCCCACCCCTTCCCTCCTCCTCTTCATTCCAATCCACCACCCCCTCCCACCCCCTCTTCATTCCCTTCCACCAGCCCCTCCCTCCGCCTCTTCCTTCCCCTCCACCTACCCCTCCCACCCCGTCTTCATTCCCCTCCACAAACCCCTCCCTACCCTCTTCATTCCCCTCCACAACCCCCTCCCTCCCCCTCTTCATTCCACTCCACCTCCCTCACCCTCTTCAGTCCCCTCAGACACCCCTTCCATCCCCCTCTTCATTCCCCTCCACCACCCCCTCCCTACCCCTGTTCTTTCCACTCCACCACACCCTCTCTCCCCCTCTTCATTCCCCTCCACTTCCCCCTCCCTCCCCCTCTTCATACCCCTCCATCTCCCCCTCCCTCCCCCTCTTCATTCCCATCCTCCACCCCCTCCCTCCCCCTCTTCATTCCCCTCCCCCACCCCTCCCTCCTCCTCTTCATTCCAATCTTCCAACCGCTCCCTCCCCCTCTTCATTCCTTTCGAACACCCCCTCCCTCCGCCTCTTCATTCCACTCCACCACCCACTCCCACCCCGTCTTCATTCCCCTCCACCACCCCCTACCTGCCCTCTTCATTCCCCTCAACCTCCCCCTCCCTCCCCCTCTTCATTCCTCTCCACCTCCCCCTCCCTCCCCCTCTTCATTCCTCTCCACCTCCCCCTCCCTCCCCCTCTTCATTCCCATCCACCACCCCCTCCCTCCCCCACTTCATTCCCATCCACCTCCCCCTCCCTCCCCCTCTTCATTCCCTCCCCCACCCCCTGCCTCCTCCTCTTCATTCCAATCCACCACACCCACCCTCCCACTCTTCATTCCGATACAGCTCCCCCTCCCTCCCCCTCTTCATTCCCATCCACCACACACTCCCTCCCCCTCTTCATTCCCCTCCACCTCCCAGACCCTCCCCTCTTCATTCCCATCCAACAATCCCTCCCTTCCATTCTTCATTCCCATCCACCAACCCCTCCCTCCTCCTCTTAATTCCCCTCCACCTCCCCCTCCCTCACCCTCTTCACCCCTCCATCACCCCTCCATCCCCCTCTTCATTCCCCTTCACCATCCCCTCCCTACAGCTCTTCATTACCCTCCACCACTCCCTCCCTCCCCCTCTTCATTCCCTTCCTCTTCCTCCTCCCACCCCAACATCATTCCCTTCCACCAAGCCTCCCTCCGCCTCTTCATTCCCAACCACCAACCCATCCGTCCCCCTCTTCATTCCCATCCACTTCCCCCTCCCTCCCCCTCTTCATTCCCCTCCACAAACCCCTCCCTACCCTCTTCATTCCCCTCCACAACCCCCTCCCTCCCCCTCTTCATTCCACTCCACCTCCCTCACCCTCTTCAGTCCCCTCAGACACCCCTTCCATCCCCCTCTTCATTCCCCTCCACCACCCCCTCCCTACCCCTGTTCTTTCCACTCCACCACACCCTCTCTCCCCCTCTTCATTCCCCTCCACTTCCCCCTCCCTCCCCCTCTTCATACCCCTCCATCTCCCCCTCCCTCCCCCTCTTCATTCCCATCCTCCACCCCCTCCCTCCCCCTCTTCATTCCCCTCCCCCACCCCTCCCTCCTCCTCTTCATTCCAATCTTCCAACCGCTCCCTCCCCCTCTTCATTCCTTTCGAACACCCCCTCCCTCCGCCTCTTCATTCCACTCCACCACCCACTCCCACCCCGTCTTCATTCCCCTCCACCACCCCCTACCTGCCCTCTTCATTCCCCTCAACCTCCCCCTCCCTCCCCCTCTTCATTCCTCTCCACCTCCCCCTCCCTCCCCCTCTTCATTCCTCTCCACCTCCCCCTCCCTCCCCCTCTTCATTCCCATCCACCACCCCCTCCCTCCCCCACTTCATTCCCATCCACCTCCCCCTCCCTCCCCCTCTTCATTCCCTCCCCCACCCCCTGCCTCCTCCTCTTCATTCCAATCCACCACACCCACCCTCCCACTCTTCATTCCGATACAGCTCCCCCTCCCTCCCCCTCTTCATTCCCATCCACCACACACTCCCTCCCCCTCTTCATTCCCCTCCACCTCCCAGACCCTCCCCTCTTCATTCCCATCCAACAATCCCTCCCTTCCATTCTTCATTCCCATCCACCAACCCCTCCCTCCTCCTCTTAATTCCCCTCCACCTCCCCCTCCCTCACCCTCTTCACCCCTCCATCACCCCTCCATCCCCCTCTTCATTCCCCTTCACCATCCCCTCCCTACAGCTCGTCATTACCCTCCACCACTCCCTCCCTCCCCCTCTTCATTCCCTTCCTCTTCCTCCTCCCACCCCAACATCATTCCCTTCCACCAAGCCTCCCTCCGCCTCTTCATTCCCAACCACCAACCCATCCGTCCCCCTCTTCATTCCCATCCACTTCCCCCTCCCTCCCCCTCTTCATTCCCCTCCACCATCCCCACCCTCCCCCTCTTCATTCCCCTCCACCATCCCCTCCCTCACCCTCTTCATTCCCATCCACCGCCCCCTCCATCCCCCTCTTCTTTCTCCTCCACCAAACCATTCCTACCCTCTTCATTCCCCTCCACCACCCCCTCCCTCCCACTCGTCATTCCCCTCCACCACCCCCTCCCTCCCATTCGTCATTCCCCTCCACCACCCCCTCCCACCCCCACTTCATTCCCATCCACCAACCCCTCTCTCGACCTCTTCATTCCAATCCACCACCCACTCCCTCCCCCTCTTCATTCCCCTCCACCTCACCTCCTTCCACCTCTTCATGCCCCTCCACCAGCCCTTCCATCCCCCTCTTCATTCCCCTCCACCACCCCCTCCATTCCCCTCTTCATTCCCCTCCACAAACCCCACCCTCCCCCTCTTCATTCCCATCCACCAACCCCTCCCTCCCCCTCTTCATTCCCTTCCCTTCTCCCTCCCTCCGCCTCTTCATTCCCCTCCGCCACCCCCTCACTCCCCTCTTCATTCCCATCCACCACCCCCTCCCTCCCCCTCTTCATTCCCTTCCCTTCTCCCTCCCTCCGCCTCTTCATTCCCCTGCACCACCCGGTCACTCCCCTCTTCATTCCCCTCCACCACCCCCACCTTCCCCCTCTTCATTCCCTTCCACTACTCCCTCCCTCCGCCTCTTTATTCCCCTCCACCACCCCCTCACTCCCCTCTTCATTCCCCTCCAACTCCACCTCCCTCCCCCTCTTCATTCCCATCCAGCACCCCTCCCTCCCCCTCTTCATTCCCTTCCCTTCTCCCTCCCTCCGCCTCTTCATTACCCTCCACCACCCCCTCACTCCCCTCTTCATTCCCCTCCACCTCCACCTTCCTCCCCCTCTTCATTCCCATCCACCACCCCCTCCCTCCCCCTCTTCATTCCCCTCCCGCTCCCTCACCCTCTTCATTCCCCTCCACCAACCACTCCCTCCCCCTCTTCATTCTCCTCCACCTCCCCCTCACTCCCTCTCTTCATTCCTCTCCACCTCCCACTCCCTCCCACACTTCATGCCGCTCCACCACCCCCTCCAACCCCCTCTTCATTCCCCTCCACCACCCACTCCCTCCGCCTCTTCATACCACTCCACCTACCCCTCATTCCACCTCTTCATGCCCCTCCACCACGCACTCCATCCCCCTCTTCATTCCCCATCCACCACCTACTCCATCCCCCTATTCATTCCCCTCCAACACCCCCTCCCTCCCCCTCTTCATTCGCCTCCACCACTCCCTCCCTCCCCCTCTTCGTTCTCATCCACCACCCCCACCCTCCCCCTCTTCATTCCCCTCCAGCACCCCTCCCTCCCCCTCTTCATTCCCCTCCACCACCCCCTCCCTCCGCCTCTTCATTCCCTCCACCTCCCCCTCCCACCCCATTTTCATTTCCCTCCACGACACCCTCCCTCCCTCATTCATTCCCCTCCACCCCACAGTCCCTCCCCCTCTTCATTTCCCTCCCCCTCCCTCACCCTCATCAGTCCTTTCCACCACCCCCTCCCTCCCCTCTTCATTCCCCTCCACCTCCCCATCCCTCCCCTCTTCATTCCCCTCCACCTCCCCTCCTTCCACCTATTCATGCCCCTCCACCTGCCCTTCCATCCCCCTCTTCATTCCCCTCCACCACCCCCTCCATTCCCCTCTTCATTCCCCTCCACAAACCCCACCCTCCCCCTCTTCATTCCCATCCACCACCCCCTCCCTCCTGCTCTTCATTCCCTTCCCTTCTCCCTCCCTCCGCCTCTTCATTCCCCTCCGCCACCCCCTCACTCCCCTCTTCATTCCCATCCACCACCCCTTCCCTCCCCCTCTTCATTCCCTTCCCTTCTCCCTCCCTCCGCCTCTTCATTCCCCTCCACCACCCCCTCACTCCCCTCTTCATTCCGCTCCACCACCCCCACCTTCCCCCTCTTCATTCCCTTCCACTACTCCCTCCCTCCGCCTCTTTATTCCCCTCCATCACCCCCTCACTCCCCTCTTCATTCCCCTCCAACTCCACCTCCCTCCCCCTCTTCATTCCCATCCACCACCCCTCCCTCCCCCTCTTCATTCCCTTCCCTTCTCCCTCCCTCCGCCTCTTCATTACCCTCCACCACCCCCTCACTCCCCTCTTCATTCCCCTCCACCTCCACCTCCCTCCCCCTCTTCATTACCATCCACCACCCCCTCCCTCCCCCTCTTCATTCCCCTCCCGCTCCCTCACCCTCTTCATTCCCCTCCACCAACCACTCCCTCCCCCTCTTCATTCTCCTCCACCTCCCGTCACTCCCTCTCTTCATTCCCCTCCACCTCCCACTCCCTCCCACACTTCATGCCGCTCCACCACCCCCTCCATCCCCCTCATCATTCCCCTCCACCACCCACTCCCTCCCCCTCTTCATACCACTCCACCTACCCCTCATTCCACCTCTTCATGCCCCTCCACCACGCACTCCATCCCCCTCTTCATTCCCCATCCACCACCTACTCCATCCCCCTATTCATTCCCCTCCAACACCCCGTCCCTCCCCCTCTTCATTCGCCTCCACCACTCCCTCCCTCCCCCTCTTCATTCTCATCCACCACCCCCATCCTCCCCCTCTTCATTCCCCTCCAGCACCCCTCCCTCCCCCTCTTCATTCCCCTCCACCACCCCCTCCCTCTGCCTCTTCATTCCCCTCCACCTCCCCTCCCACCCCGTTTTCATTTCCCTCCACGACACCCTCCCTCCCTCATTCATTCCCCTCCACCCCCCAGTCCCTCCCCCTCTTCATTTCCCTCCCCCTCCCTCACCCTCATGAGTCCTTTCCACCACCCCCTCCCTCCCCTCTTCATTCCCCTCCACCTCCCCATCCCTCCCCTCTTCATGCCGCTCCATTATCCCCTCCATCCACCTCTTCATTCCCCTCCACCACCCCCTCCCTCCACCTCTTCATTCCACTCCACCACCCCTCCCCCCTCTTCATTCCCAACCACCAACCCATCCGTCCCCCTCTTCATTCCCATTCACTTCCCCCTCCCTCCCCCTCTTCATTCCCCTCTACCACCCCCTCCTTCCACCTCTTCATGCCCCTCCACCTCCCCCTCCATCCCTCTCTTCATTCCCCTCCACCATCCCCTCCATCCCCCTCTTCATTCCCCTCCATAAACCCCACCCTCCCCCTCTTCATTCCCCTCCACCACTCCCTCCCTCCCGTTCTTCATTCCCCTCCACCTGCCACACCTTCCCCCTCTTCATTCCCTTCCACTACTCCCTCCCTCCGCCTCTTTATTCCCCTCCACCACCCCCTCACTCCCCTCTTCATACCCCTTCACCTCCACCTCCCTCCCCCTTTCATTCCCATCCACCATCCCCTCCCTCCCCCTCTTCATTCCCTTCCCTTCTCCCTCCCTCCGCCTCTTCATTCCCCTCCACCACCCCCTCACTCCCCTCTTCATTCCCCTCCACCTCAACCTCCCTCCCCCTCTTCATTCCCATCCACCACCCCCTCCCTCCCCCTCTTCATTCCCCTCCCTCCCTCTCTTCATACCCCTCCACCTCCCCCTCCCTCCCTCTCTTCATTCCCCTCCACCTCCCACTCCCTCCCACTCTTCATGCCGCTCCACCACACCCTCCAACCCCCTCTTCATTCCCCTCCACCACCCACTCCCTCCCCCTCTGCATACCACTCCACCACACCCTCTCTCCCCTTCTTCATTCCCCTCCACCTCCCCGCTCCCACTGTTCATTCCCCTCCACCTACCCCTGCTTCCACCTGTTCATGCCCCTCCACTACGCCCTCCATCCCCATCTTCATTCCCCATCCACCACCTCCTCCATCCCGCTATTCATTCCCCTCCACCACCCCCTCCCTCCCCCTCTTCATTCGCCTCCACAACTCCCTCCCTCCCCCTCTTCATTCCCATCCACCACCCCCTCCCTCCTCCTCTTCATTCCCTTCCCTTCTCCCTCCCTCCGCCTATTCATTCCCCTCCACCACCCCCTCACTCCCCTCTTCATTCCCCTCCACCTCCACCTTCCTCCCCCTCTTCATTCCCATCCACCACCTCCTCCCTCCCCCTCTTCATTCCATTCCCTTCTCCCTCCCTCCGCCTCTTCATTACCCTCCACCACCCCCTCACTCCCCTCTTCATTCCCCTCCACCTCCACCTCCCTCCCCATCTTCATTCCCATCCACCACCCCCTCCCTCCCCCTCTTCATTCCCCTCCCGCTCCCTCACCCTCTTCATTCCCCTCCACCAACCCCTCCCTCCCCCTCTTCATTCCCCTCCACCTCCCACTCGTTCCCACACTTCATGCCGCTCCACCACTCCCTCCAACCCCCTCTTCATTCCCCTCCACCACCCACTCCCTCCCCCTCTTCATACCACTCCACCACACCCTCTCTCCCCCTCTTCATTCCCCTCCACCTCCCCCCTCCCACTCTTCATTCCCCTCCACCTACCCCTCATTCCACCTCTTCATGCCCCTCCACCACGCCCTCCATCCCCCTCTTCATTCCCCATCCACCACCTACTCCATCCCCCTATTCATTCCCCTCCAACACCCCCTCCCTACCCCTCTTCATTCGCCTCCACCACTCCCTCCCTCCCCCTCTTCATTCTCATCCACCACCCCCTCCCTCCCCCTCTTCATTCCCCTCCAGCACCCCCTCCCTCCCCCTCTTCATTCCCCTCCACCACCCCCTCCCTCCGCCTCTTCATTCTCCTCCATCTCCCCCTCCCACACCGATTTCATTTCCCGCCACGACATTTCTCTCCCTCATTCATTCCCCTTCACCCCCAGTCCCTCCCCCTCTTCATTTCCCTCCCCCTCCCTCACCCTCATCAGTCCTTTCCACCACCCCTCCCCCCCTCTTCATTCCCAACCAACAACCCATCCGTCCCCCGCTTCATTCCCATCCACTTCCCGCTCCCTCACCCTCTTCATTCCCCTCCACCAACCCCTCCCTCCCCCTCTTCATTCCCCTCCACCTCCCACTCGTTCCCACACTTCATGCCGCTCCACCACCCCCTCCAACCCCCTCTTCAATCCCCTCCACCACCCACTCCCTCCCCCTCTTCATACCACTCCACCAAAACCTCTCTCCCCTTCTTCATTCCCCTCCACCTCCCCCGTCCCACTCTTCATTCCCCTCCACCTACCCCTGCTTCCACCTCTTCATGCCCCTCCACCACGCCCTCCATCCCCATCTTCATTCCCCATCCTCCACCCCCTCCATCCCCCTCTTCATTCCCCTCCACAAACCCCACCCTCCCCCTCTTCATTCCTCCACCACTCCCTCCCTCCCGTTCTTCATTCCCCTCCACCACCCCCACCCTCCCCCTCTTCATTCCCCTCCACCACTCCCTCCCTCCCGTTCTTCATTCCCTTCCACCTGCCCCACCTTCCCCCTATTCATTCCATTCCACTACTCCCTCCCTCCGCCTCTTTATTCCCCTCCACCACCCCCTCACTCCCCTCTTCATTCCCCTCCACCTCCCTCCCCCTTTCATTCCCATCCACCATCCCCTCCCTCCCCCTCTTCACTCCCTTCCCTTCTCCCTCCCTCCGCCTCTTCATTCCCCTCCACCACCCCCTCACTCCCCTCTTCATTCCCCTCCACCTACACCACCCTCCCCCTCTTCATTCCCATCCAAGACCCACTCCCTCCCCCTCTTCATTCCCCTCCCGCTGCCTCACCCTCTTCATTCCCCTCCACCAACCCCTTCCTCCCCCTCTTCATTCCCCTCCACCAACCCCTCCCTCCCACTCTTCATTCCCCTCCACCTACCCCTGCTTCCACCTCTTCATGCCCCTCCACCACACCCTCCATCCCCATCTTCATTCCCAATCCACCACCTCCTCCATCCCCCTATTCATTCCCCTCCACCACCCCCTCCCTCCCCCTCTTCATTCGCCTCCACCACTCCCTCCCTCCCCCTCTTCATTCCCATCCACCACCCCCTCCCTCCCCATCTTCATTCCCTTCACTTCTCCCTCCCTCCGCCTCTTCATTCCGCTCCACCACCCCCTCACTCCCCTCTTCATTCCCATCCACCACCCCCTCCCTCCCCATCTTCATTCCCTTCACTTCTCCCTCCCTCCGCCTCTTCATTCCGCTCCACCACCCCCTCACTCCCCTCTTCATTCCCCTCCACCTCCACCTCCCTCCCCCTCTTCATTCCCATCCACCACCCCCTCCCTCCCCCTCTTCATTCCATTCCCTTCTCCCTCCCTCCGCCTCTTCATTACCCTCCACCACCCCCTCACTCCCCTCTTCATTCCCCTCCACCTCCACCTCCCTCCCCCTCTTCATTCCCATCCACCACCCCCTCCCTCCCCCTCTTCATTCCCCTCCCGCTCCCTCACCCTCTTCATTCCCCTCCACCAACCCCTCCCTCCCCCTCTTCATTCCCCTCCACCTCCCCCTCACTCCCTCTCTTCATTCCCCTCCACCTCCCACTCCTTCCCACACTTCATGCCGCTCCACCACCCCCTCCAACCCCCTCTTCATTCCCCTCCACCACCCACTCCCTCCCCCTCTTCATACCACTCCACCACACCCTCTCTTCATTCCCCCCCACCTCCCCCCTCCCGCTCTTCATTCCCCTCCACCTACCCCTCATTCCACCTCTTCATGCCCCTCCACCACGCCCTCCATCCCGCTCTTCATTCCCCATCCACCACCGACTCTATCCCCCTATTCATTCACCTCCAGCACCCCCTCCCTCCCCCTCTTCATTCACCTCCACCACTCCCTCCCTCCCCTCTTCATTCTCATCCACCACCCCCTCCCTCCCCCTCTTCATTCCCCTCCAGCACCCCCTCCCTCCCCCTCTTCATTACCCTCCACCACCCCCTCCCTCCGCCTCTTCATTCCCCTCCACCTCCCCCTCCCACCCCGTTTTCATTTCCCGCCACGACACCTTCCCTCCCTCATTCATTCCCCTCCACCCCCCAGTCCCTCCCCCTCTTCATTTCCCTCCGCCTCCCTCACCCTCATCAGTCCTTTCAACCACCCCTCCCCCCTCTTCATTCCCAAGCAACAACCCATCCGTCCCCCTCTTCATTCCCATCCACTTCCCCCTCCCTCCCCCTCTTCATTCCCCTCCACCTCCCGCTCCTTCCACCTCTTCATGCCCCGCCACCTCCCCCACCCTCCCCCTCTTCATTCCCCTCCACCACTCCCTCCCTCCCGTTCTACCTTCCCCTCCACCACCCCCACCTTCCCCCTCTTCATTCCCTTCCACTACTCCCTCCTTCCGCCTCTTTATTCCCATCCACCACCCCCTCACTCCCCTCTTCATTCCCCTCCACCACCAACCCCCTCCCCCTCTTCATTCCCATCCACTTCCCCCTCCCTCCCCCTCTTCATTCCCCTCCACCTCCCCATCCTTCCACCTCTTCATGCCCCTCCACCTCCCCCTCCATCCCCCTCTTCATTCCCTTCCACCACCCCCTCCATCCCCCTCTTCATTCCCATCCACCACCCCCTCCCTCCCCCTCTTCATTCCCCTCCCGCTCCCTCACCATCTTCATTCCCCTCCACCTCCCCATCCTTCCACCTCTTCATGCCCCTCCACCTCCCCCTCCCTCCCCCTCTTCATTCCCGTCCACCTCCCCCTCCCTCCCTCTCTTCATTCCCCTCCACCACTCCCTCCAACCCCCTCTTCATTCCCCTCCACCACCCACTCCCTCCCCCTCTTCATAACACTCCACCACAGCCTCTCTCCCCTTCTTCATTCCCTCCACCAACCCCCCTCCCACTCTTCATTCCCCTCCACCTACCCCTCCCTCCCCATCTTCATTCCCCTCCACCACCCCTCCCTCTGCCTCTTCATTCCCCTCCACCTCCCTCTACCACGCCGTTTTCACTTCCCTCAACGACACCCTCCCTTCCTCATTCATTCCCCTCCACCCCCAGTCCCTCCCCCTCTTCATTTCCCTCCCCCTCCCTCACCCTCATCATCCTTTCCACCACCCCTCCCTCCCCTCTTCATTCCCCTCCACCTCCCCATCCCTCCCCCTCTTCATTCCCCTCCACATCCCACTCACTCCCATCTTGATGCCGCTCCATCACCCCCTCCATCCCCCTCTTCATTCCCCTCCACCACCCCCTCCCTCCACATCTTCATTCCACTCCACCACCCCTCCCCCCCTCTTCATTCCCAACCACTTCCCCCTCCCTCCCCCTCTTCATTCCCCTCCACCTCCCCATCCTTCCACCTCTTCATGCCCCTCCACCTCCCCCTCCATCCCCCTCTTCATTCCCCTCCACAACCCCCACCCTCCCCCTCACCATTCGCCTCCACCACTCCCTCCCACCCCGTTATCAGTCTCATCCACCACACCCTCCCTCCCGTTCTTCATTCCCCTCATCCACCCCCACCTTCCCCCTCTTCATTCCCATCCAACACCTTCTCCCTACACCTCTTCATTCCCCTCCACCAACCCCTCCCTCCCCCTTTTCATTCCCCTCCACAACCCCCACCCTCCCCCTCTCCATTCCCCTCCACCGCTCCCTCCCACCCCGTCATCATTCTCATCCACCACCCCCTCCCTCCCCCTCTTCATTCCCATCCTCTTCCTCCACCCACCCCAACATCATTCCCTTCCACCAACCCTCCCTCCACCTCTTCATTCCCCACCACCAACCCATCCGTCCCCTTTTCATTCCCATCCACTTCCCCCTCCCTCCCCCTCTTCATTCCCATCCACCATCCCCTCCCTCCCGCTCTTCATTCCCCTCCACCATCCCCTCCCTCCCCCTCTACATTCCCATCCACCTCCCCCTCCATCCCCCTCTTCTTTCTCCTCCACCAACCCATCCCTACCCCCTTCATTCCCCTCCACCACCCCCTCCCTCCCACTCGTCATTCCCCTCCACCACCCCCTCCCTCCCACTCGTCATTCCCCTCCGCCACCCCCTCCCACCCCCACTTCATTCCCCTCCACCACCCCCTCCCTCCCTCTCAACTTTCTCCTCCACCACCCCTTCCCTCCCTCCTTCATTCCCCTCCAACAACAAATCCCTCCCCCTCTTCATTCCCATCCACCAACTCCTCTCTCCACCTCTTCATTCCAATCCACCACCCACTCCCTCCCCCTCTTCATTCCCCTCCACCTCCCCTCCTTCCACCTCTTCATGCCCCTCCACCTGCCCTTCCATCCTCCTCTTCATTCCCCTCCACCACCCCTCCATCCCCCTCTTCATTCCCCTCCACAAACCCCACCCTCCCCCTCTTCATTCCCATCCACCACCCCTTCTCTCCCCCTCTTCATTCCCTTCCACTACTACCTCCCTCCGCCTCTTTATTCCCCTCCACCTCCACCTCCCTCCCCCTCTTCATTCCCATCCACCACCCCCTCCCTCCCACTCTTCATTCCCTTCCCTTCTCCCTCCCTCCGCCTCTTCATTACCCTCCACCACCCCCTCACTCCCCTCTTCATTCCCCTCCACCTCCACCTCCCTCCCCCTCTTCATTCCCATCCACCACCCCCTCCCTCCCCCTCTTCATTCCCCTCCCGCACCCTCACCCTCTTCATTCCCCTCCACCAACCACACCCTCCCCCTCTTCATTCTCCTCCACCTCTCCCTCACTCCCTCTCTTCATTCCCCTCCACCTCCCACTCCCTCCCACACTTCATGCCGCTCCACCACCCCCTCCAACCCCCTCTTCATTCCCCTCCACCACCCACTCCCTCCCCCTCTTCATACCACTCCACCTACCCCTCATTCCACCTCTTCATGCCCCTCCACAACGCCCTCCATCCCCCTCTTCATTCCCCATCCACCACCTACTCCATCCCCCTATTCATTCCCCTCCACCACCCCCTCCCTCCGCCTCTTCATTCCCCTCCACCTCCCCCTCCCACCCCGTTTTCATTTCCCTCCACGACACCCTCCCTCCCTCATTCATTCCCCTCCACCACCCAGTCCCTCCCCCTCTTCATTTCCCTCCCCCACCCTCACCCTCATCAGTCCTTTCCAAAACCCACTCCCTCCCCTCTTCATTCCCCTCCACCTACCCATCCCTCCCCTCTTCATTCCCCTCCACATCCCACTCCCTCCCCTCTTCATGCCGCTCCATTACCCCCTCCATCCACCTCTTCATTCCCCTCCACCACCCCCTCCCTCCACCTCTTCATTCCACTCCACCAACCCTCCCCCATCTTCATTCCCAACCACCAACCCATCCGTTCCCCCTTTTCATTCCCATCCACTTCCCCCTCCCTCCCCCTCTTCATTCCCCTCTACCTCCCCCTCCTTCCACCTCTTCATGCCCCTCCTCCTCCCCCTCCATCCCTCTCTTCATTCCCCTCCACCACCCCCTCCATCCCCCTCTTCATTCCCCTCCACAAACCCCACCCTCCCCCTCTTCATTCCCCTCCACCACTCCCTCCCTCCCGTTCTTCATTCCCCTCCACCTGCCCCACCTTCCCCCTCTTCATTCCCTTCCACTACTCCCTCCCTCCGCCTCTTTATTCCCCTCCACCACCCCCTCACTCCCCTCTTCATTCCCCTCCACCTCAACCTCCCTCCCCCTTTCATTCCCATCCACCATCCCCTCCCTCCCCCTCTTCATTCCCTTCCCTTCTCCCTCTCTCCGCCTCTTCATTCACCTCCACCACGCCCTCACTCCCCTCTTCATTCCCCTCCACCTCCACCTCCCTCCCCCTCTTCATTCCCATCCACCACCCCCTCCCTCCCCCTCTTCATTCCCCTCCCGCTACCTCACTCTTCATTCCCCTCCACCAACCCCTCCCTCCCCCTCTTCATTCCCCTCCACCTCCCCCTCCCTCCCTCTCTTCATTCCCCTCCACCTCCCACTCCCTCCCACTCTTCATGCCGCTACACCACCCCCTCCAACCCCCTCTTCATTCCCCTCCACCACCCACTCCCTCCCCCTCTTCATACCACTCCACCACAACCTCTCTCCCCTTCTTCATTCCCCTCCACCTCCCCCCTCCCACTCTTCATTCCCCTCCACCTACCCCTGCTTCCACCTCTTCATGCCCCTCCACCACGCCCTCCATCCCCATCTTCATTCCCCATCCACCACCTCCTCCATCCCCATCTTCATTCCCATCCACCACTCCCTCCCTCCCCCTCTTCATTCGCCTCCACCACTCCCTCCCTCCCCCTCTTCATTCCCATCCACCACCCCCTCCCTCCCCCTCTTCAGTCCCTTCCCTTCTCCCTCCCTCCGCCTCTTCATTCCCCTCCACCACCCCCTCACTCCCCTCTTCATTCCCATCCACCACGCCCTTCCCCCCCTCTTCATTCCCTTCCCTTCTCCCTCCCTCCGCCTCTTCATTCCCTTCCACCACCCCTCACTCCCCTCTTCATTCCCCTCCACCTCCACCTCCCTCCCCCTCTACATTCCCATCCACCACCCCCTCCCTCCCCCTCTTCATTCCCCTCCCGCTCCCTCACCCTCTTCATTCCCCTCCACCAACCCCTCCCTCCCCCTCTTCATTCCCCTCCACCTCCCCCTCCCTCCCTCTCTTCATTCCCCTCCACTTCCCACTCCCTCCCACTCTTCATGCCGCTCCACCACCACCTCCAACCCCCTCTTCATTCCCCTCCACCACCCACTCCCTCCCCCTCTTCATACCACTCCACCACACCCTCTCTCCCCTTCTTCATTCCCCTCCACCTCCCCCCTCCCACTCTTCATTCCCCTCCACCTACCCCTGCTTCCACCTCTTCATGCCCCTCCACCACGCCCTCCATCCCCATCTTCATTCCCCATCCTCCACCTCCTCCAACCCCCTATTCATTCCCCTCCACCACTCCCTCCCTCCCCCTCTTCTTTCGCCTCCACCACTCCCTCCCTCCCCCTCTTCATTCCCATCCACCACCCCATCCCTCCCCCTCTTCATTCCCTTCCCTTCTCCCTCCCTCCGCCTCTTCATTCCCCTCCACCACACCCTCACTCCCCTCTTCATTCCCATCCACCACCCCCTCCCTCCCCCTCTTCATTCCCTTCCCTTCTCCCTCCCTCCGCCTCTTCGTTCCCCTCCACCACCCCCTCACTCCCCTCTTCATTCCCCACCACCACCCCCACCTTCCCCCTCTTCATTCCCTTCCACTACTCCCTCCCTCCGCCTCTGTATTGCCCTCCACCACCCCCTCACTCCCCTCTTCATTCCCATCCACCACTCCCTCCCTCCCCCTCTTCATTCCCATCCACCACCCCCTCCCTCCCCTTTTCATTCCCTTCCCTTCTCCATCCCTCCGCCTCTTCATTCCCCTCACCACCCCCTCACTCCCCTCTTCATTCCCATCCACCACCCCCTCCCCCCCTCTTCATTCCTTTCCCTTCTCCCTCCCTCCGCCTCTTCATTCCCCTCCACCACCCCCTCACTCCCCTCTTCATTCCCCTCCACCTCCACCTCCCTCCCCCTCTTCATTCCCATCCACCACCCCCTCCCTCCCCCTCTTCATTCCCCTCCCGCTCCCTCACCCTCTTCATTCCCCTCCACCAACCCCTCCAACCCCCTCTTCATTCCCCTCCACCACCCACTCCCTCCCCCTCTTCATACCACTCCACCACACCCTCTCTCCCCTTCTTCATTCCCCTCCACCTCCCCCCTCCCACCCTTCATTCCCCTCCACCTACCCCTGCTTCCACCTCTTCATGCCCCTCCACCACGCCCTCCATCCCCATCTTCATTCCCCATCCTCCACCTCCTCCATCCCCCTATTCATTCCCCTCCACCACTCCCTCCCTCCCCTCTTCATTGCCATCCGCCACCCCCTCCCTCCCCCTCTTCATTCCCTTCCCTTCTCCCTCCCTCCGCCTCTGTATTGCCCTCCACCACTCCCTCCCTCCCCCTCTTCATTCCCATCCACCACCCCCTCCCTCCCCCTCTTCATTCCCTTCCCTTCTCCCTCCCTCCGCCTCTTCATTCCCCTCCACCACCCCCTCACTCCCCTCTTCATTGCCATCCACCACCCCACCTTCCCCCTCTTCATTCCCTTCCACTACTCCCTCCCTCCGCCTCTGTATTGCCCTCCACCACCCCCTCACTCCCCTCTTCATTCCCCTCCACCTCCACCTCCCTCCCCCTCTTCATTCCTATACACCACCCCCTCCCTCCCCCTCTTCATTCCATTCCCTTCTCCCTCCCTCCGCCTCTTCATTACCCTCCACCACCCCCTCACTCCCCTCTTCATTCCCCTCCACCTCCCTCCCCCTCTTCATTCCCATCCACCACTCCCTCCCTCCCCCTCTTCATTCCCCTCCCGCTCCCTCACCCTCTTCTTTCCCCTCCACCAACCCCTCCCTCCCCCTCTTCATTCCCCTCCACCTCCCCCTCACTCCCTCTCTTCATTCCCCTCCACCACCCACTCCTTCCCACACTTCATGCCGCTCCACCACCCCCTCCAACCCACTCTTCATTCCCCTCCACCACCCACTCCCTCCCCCTCTTCATACCACTCCACCACACCCTCTCTCCCCCTCTTCATTCCCCTCCACCTCCTCCCTCCCACTCTTCATTCCCCTCCACCTACTCCTCATTCCACCTCTTCATGCCCCTCCACCACGCCCTCCATCCCCCTCTTCATTCCCCATCCACCACCTACTCCATCCCCCTATTCATTCCCCTCCAACACCCCGTCCCTCCCCCTCTTCATTCGCCTCCACCACTCCCTCCCTCCCCTCTTCATTCTCATCCACCACCCCCTCCCTCCCCCTCTTCATTCCCCTCCAGCACCCCCTCCCTCCCCCTCATCATTCCCCTCCACCACCCCCTCCCTCCGCCTCTTCATTCCCCTCCACCTCCCCCTCCCACCCCGTTTTCATTTCCCGCCACAACACCCTCCCTCCCTCATTCATTCCCCTCCACCCCCCAGTCCCTCCCCCTCTTCATTTCCCTCCTACTCCCTCACCCTCATCAGTCCTTTCCACCACCCCCTCCCTCCCCTCTTCATTCCCCTCCACCTCCCCATCCCTCCCCCTCTTCATTCCCCTCCACATCCCACTCCCTCCCGCTCTTCATACCACTCCACCAAAACCTCTCTCCCCTTCTTCATTCCCCTCCACCTCCCCCGTCCCACTCTTCATTCCCCTCCACCTACCCCTGCTTCCACCTCTTCATGCCCCTCCACCACGCCCTCCATCCCCATCTTCATTCCCCATCCTCCACCTCCTCCATCCCCCTATTCATTCCCCTCCACCACTCCCTCCCTCCCCCTCTTCTTTCGCCTCCACCACTCCCTCCCTCCCCCTCTTCATTCCCATCCACCACCCCCTCCCTCCCCCTCTTCATTCCCTTCCCTTCTCCCTCCCTCCGCCTCTTCATTCCCCTCCACCACACCCTCACTCCACTCTTCATTCCCATCCACCACCCCCTCCCTCCCCCTCTTCATTCCCTTCCCTTCTCCCTCCCTCCGCCTCTTCATTCCCCTCCACCACCCCCTCACTCCCCTCTTCATTCCCCTCCACCACCCCCACCTTCCCCCTCTTCATTCCCTTCCACTACTCCCTCCCTCCGCCTCTGTATTGCCCTCCACCACCCCCTCACTCCCCTCTTCATTCCCCTCCACCACTCCCTCCCTCCCCCTCTTCATTCCCATCCATCACCCCCTCCCTCCCCCTTTTCATTCCCTTCCCTTCTCCCTCCCTCCGCCTTTTCATGCCCCTCCACCACCCCCTCACTCCCCTCTTCATTCCCATCCACCACACCCTCCCCCCCTCTTCATTCCCTTCCCTTCTCCCTCACTCACCTCTTCATTCCCCTCCACCTCCACCTCCCTCCCCCTCTTCATTCCCATCCACCATCCCCTCCCTCCCCCTCTTCATTCCCCTCCTGCTCCCTCACCCTCTTCATTCCCCTCCACCAACCCCTCCCTCCCCCTCTTCATTCCCCTCCACCTCCCCCTCCAACCCCCTCTTCATTCCCCTCCACGACCCACTCCCTCCCCCTCTTCATACCACTCCACCACACCCTCTCTCCCCTTCTTCATTCCCCACCACCTCCCCCCTCCCACTCTTTATTCCCCTCCACCTACCCCTGCTTCCACCTCTTCATGCCCCTCCACCACGCCCTCCATCCCCATCTTCATTCCCAATTTTCCACCTCCTCCATTCCCCTATTTATTTCCCTCAACCACTCCCTCCCTCCCCCTCTTCATTCGCCTCCACCACTCCCTCCCTCCCCCTCTTCATTCCCATCCACCACCCCCTCCCTCCGCCTCTTCATTCCCCTCCACCACCCCCTCACTCCCCTCTTCATTCCCATCCAGCACCCCCTCCCTCCCCCTCTTCATTCCCTTCCCTTCTCCCTCCCTCCGCCTCTTCATTCCCCTCCACCACCCCCTCACTCCCCTCTTCATTCCCCTCCACCACCCCCACCTTCCCCCTCTTCATTCCCTTCCACTACTACCTCCCTCCGCCTCTGTATTGCCCTCCACCACCCCCTCACTCCCCTCTTCATTCCCCTCCCGCTCCCTCACCCTCTTATTTCCTCTCCACCAACCCCTCCCTCCCCCTCTTCATTCCCCTCCACCTCCCCCTCACTCCCTCTCTTCATTCCCCTCCACCACCCACTCCTTCCCACACTTCATGCCGCTCCACCACCCCCTCCAACCCCCTCTTCGTTCCCCTCCACCACCCACTCCCTCCCCCTCTTCATACCACTCCACCACACCCTCTCTCCCCCTCTTCATTCCCCTCCACCTCCCCCCTCCCACTCTTCATTCCCCTCCACCTACCCCTCATTCCACCTCTTCATGCCCCTCCACCACGCCCTCCATCCCCCTCTTCATTTCCCATCCACCACCTACTCCATCCCCCTATTCATTCCCCTCCAACACCCCGTCCCTCCCCCTCTTCATTCGCCTCCACCACTCCCTCCCTCCCCCTCTTTATTCTCATCCACCACCCCCTCCCTCCCCCTCTTCATTCCCCTCCAGCACCCCCTCCCTCCCCCTCTTCATTC
This sequence comes from Heterodontus francisci, assembly GCF_036365525.1. NCBI lineage: Eukaryota > Metazoa > Chordata > Chondrichthyes > Heterodontiformes > Heterodontidae > Heterodontus > Heterodontus francisci. The sequence goes on along the minus strand of NW_027142211.1, from coordinate 121,897 downwards.
CCCTCCACCACCCCCTCCCTCCGCCTCTTCATTCCCCTCCACCTCCCCCTCCCACCCCGTTTTCATTTCCCGCCACGACACCCTCCCTCCCTCATTCATTCCCCTCCGCCCCCCAGTCCCTCCCCCTCTTCATTCCCATCCACCACCCCCTCCCTCCCCCTCTTCATTCCCCTCCCGCTCCCTCATCCTCTTCTTTCCCCTCCACCAACCCCTCCCTCCCCCTCTCCATTCCCCTCCACCTCCCCCTCACTCCCTCTCTTCATTCCCCTCCACCACCCAATCCTTCCCACACTTCATGCCGCTCCACCACCCACTCCAAACCCCTCTTCATTCCCCTCCACCACCCACTCCCTCCCCCTCTTCATACCACTCCACCACACCCTCTCTCCCCCTCTTCATTCCCCTCCACCTCCCCACCCCCACTCTTCATTCCCCTCCACCTACCCCTCATTCCACCTCTTCATGCCCCTCCACCACGCCCTCCATCCCCCTCTTCATTCCCCATCCACCACCTACTCCATCCCCCTATTCATTCCCCTCCAACACCCCGTCCCTCCCCCACTTCATGCCCCTCCACCACGCCCTCCCTCCCCCTCTTCATTCCCCTCCAGCACCCCCTCCCTCCCCCTCTTCATTCCCCTCCACCCCCCCTCCCTCCGCCTCTTCATTCCCCTCCACCTCCCCCTCCCACCCCGTTTTCATTTCCCGCCACGACACCCTCCCTCCCTCATTCATTCCCCTCCACCCCCCAGTCCCTCCCCCTCTTCATTTCCCTCCCACTCCCTCACCCTCATCAGTCCTTTCCACCACCCCCTCCCTCCCCTCTTCATTCCCCTCCACCTCCCCATCCCTCCCCCTCTTCATTCCCCTCCACCTCCCACTCCCTCCCCTCTTCATTCCACTCCACCATTCCTCCCCCCTCTTCATTCCCAACCAACAACCCATCCGTACCCCTCTTCATTCCCCTCCACCACCTACTCCCTCCCCCTCTTCATACCACTCCACCAAAACCTCTCTCCCCTTCTTCATTCCCCTCCACCTCCCCCCTCCCACTCTTCATTCCCCTGCACCTACCCCTGCTTCCACCTCTTCATGCCCCTCCACCACGCCCTCCATCCCCATCTTCATTCCACATCCACCACCTCCTCCATCCCCCTATTCATTCCCCTCCACCACTCCCTCCCTCCCCCTCTTCATTCGCCTCCACCACTCCCTCCCTCCCCCTCTTCATTCCCATCCACCACCCCCTCCCTCCCCCTCTTCATTCCCTTCCATTCTCCCTCCCTCCGCCTCTTCATTCCCCTCCACCACCCCCTCACTCCCCTCTTCATTCCCATCCACGACCCCCTCCCCCCCTCTTCATTCCCTTCCCTTCTCCCTCCCTCCGCCTCTCCATTCCCCTCCACCACCCCCTCACTCCCCTCTTCATTCCCCTCCACCTCCACCTCCCTCCCCCTCTTCATTCCCATCCACCACACCCTCCCTCACCCTCTTCATTCCCCTCCCGCTCCCTCACCCTCTTCATTCCCCTCCACCAACCCCTCCCTCCCTCTCTTCATTCCCCTCCACCTCCCCCTCCCTCCGCCTCTTCATTCCCCTCCACCACCCCCTCACTCCCCTCTTCATTCCCATCCACCACCCCCTCCCCCCCTCTTCATTCCCTTCCCTTCTCCCTCCCTCCGCTTCTTCATTCCCCTCCACCACCCCCTCACTCCCCTCTTCATTCCCCTCCACCTCCACCTCCCTCCCCCTCTTCATTCCCAACCACCATCCTCTCCCTCCCCCTCTTCATTCCCCTCCCGCTCCCTCACCCTCTTCATTCCCCTCCACCAACCCCTCCCTCCCCCTCTTCATTCCCCTCCACCTCTCCCTCCAACCCCCTCTTCATTCCCCTCCACGACCCACTCCCTCCCCCTCTTCATACCACTCCACCACACCCTCTCTCCCCTTCTTCATTCCCCTCCACCTCCCCCCTCCCACTCTTTATTCCCCTCCACCTACCCCTGCTTCCACCTCTTCATGCCCATCCACCACGCCCTCCATCCCCATCTTCATTCCCCATTCTCCACCTCCTCCATTCCCCTATTTATTTCCCTCAACCACTCCCTCCCTCCCCCTCTTCATTCGCCTCCACCACTCCCTCCCTCCCCCTCTTCATTCGCATCCACCACCCCCTCCCTCCCCCTCTTCATTCCCTTCCCTTCTCCCTCCCTCCGCCTCTTCATTCCCCTCCACCACCCCCTCACTCCCCTCTTCATTCCCATCCAGCACACCCTCCCTCCCCCTCTTCATTCCCTTCCCTTCTCCCTCCCTCCGCCTCTTCATTCCCATCCACCACCCCCTCACTCCCCTCTTCATTCCCCTCCACCACCCCCACATTCCCCCTCTTCATTCCCTTCCACTACTACCTCCCTCCGCCTCTGTATTGCCCTCCACCACCCCCTCACTCCCCTCTTCATTCCCCTCCCGCTCCCTCACCCTCTTCTTTCCCCTCCACCAACCCCTCCCTCCCCCTCTTCATTCCCCTCCACCTCCCCCTCACTCCCTCTTCATTCCCCTCCACCACCCACTCCTTCCCACACTTCATGCCGCTCCACCACCCCCTCCAACCCCCTCTTCATTCCCCTCCACCACCCACTCCCTCCCCCTCTTCATACCACTCCACAACACCCTCTCTCCCCCTCTTCATTCCCCTCCACCTCCCCCCTCCCACACTTCATTCCCCTCCACCTACCCCTCATTCCACCTCTTCATGCCCCTCCACCACGCCCTCCATCCCCCTCTTCATTCCCCATCCACCACCTACTCCATCCCCCTATTCATTCCCCTCCAACACCCCGTCCCTCCCCCTATTCATTCGCCTCCACCACTCCCTCCCTCCCCCTCTTTATTCTCATCCACCACCCCCTCCCTCCCCCTCTTCATTCCCCTCCAGCACCCCCTCCCTCCCCCTCTTCATTCCCCTCCACCACCCCTCCCTCCGCCTCTTCATTCCCCTCCACCTCCCCCTCCCACCCCATTTTCATTTCCCGCCACGACACCCTCCCTCCCTCATTCATGTTCCTCCGCCCCCCAGTCCCTCCCCCTCTTCATTCCAATCCACCACCCCCTCCCTCCCCCTCTTCATTCCCCTCCCGCTCCCTCACCCTCTTCTTTCCCCTCCACCAACCCCTCCCTCCCCCTCTTCATTCCCCTCCACCTCCCCCTCACTCCCTCTCTTCATTCCCCTCCACCACCCACTCCTTCCCACACTTCATGCCGCTCCACCACCCACTCCAACCCCCTCTTCATTCCCCTCCACCACCCACTCCCTCCCCCTCTTCATACCACTCCACCACACCCTCTCTCCCCCTCTTCATTCCCCTCCACCTCCCCCCTCCCACTCTTCATTCCCCTCCACCTACCCCTCATTCCACCTCTTCATGCCCCTCCACCACGCCCTCCATCCCCCTCTTCATACCCCATCCACCACCTACTCCATCCCCCTATTCATTCCCCTCCAACACCCCGTCCCTCCCCCTCTTCATTCGCCTCCACCACTCCCTCCCTCCCCCTCTTTATTCTCATCCACCACCCCCTCCCTCCCCCTCTTCATTCCCCTCCAGCACCCCCTCCCTCCCCCTCTTCATTCCCCTCCACCCCCCCTCCCTCCGCCTCTTCATTCCCCTCCATCTCCCCCTCCCACCCCGTTTTCATTTCCCGCCACGACACCCTCCCTCCCTCATTCATTCCCCTCCACCCCCCAGTCCCTCCCCCTCTTCATTTCCCTCCCACTCCCTCACCCTCATCAGTCCTTTCCACCACCCCCTCCCTCCCCTCTTCATTCCCCTCCACCTCCCCATCCCTCCCCCTCTTCATTCCCCTCCACATCCCACTCCCTCCCCTCTTCATTCCACTCCACCATTCCTCCCCCCTCTTCATTCCCAACCAACAACCCATCCGTACCCCCCTTCATTCCCCTCCACCACCCACTCCCTCCCCCTCTTCATACCACTCCACCAAAACCTCTCTCCCCTTCTTCATTCCCCTCCACCTCCCCCCTCCCACTCTTCATTCCCCTGCACCTACCCCTGCTTCCACCTCTTCATGCCCCTCCACCACGCCCTCCATCCCCATCTTCATTCCACATCCACCACCTCCTCCATCCCCCTATTCATTCCCCTCCACCACTCCCTCCCTCCCCCTCTTCATTCGCCTCCACCACTCCCTCCCTCCCCCTCTTCATTCCCATCCACCACCCCCTCCCTCCCCCTCTTCATTCCCTTCCATTCTCCCTCCCTCCGCCTCTTTATTCCCCTCCACCACCCCCTCACTCCCCTCTTCATTCCCATAAACGACCCCCTCCCCCCCTCTTCATTCCCTTCCCTTCTCCCTCCCTCCGCCTCTTCATTACCCTCCACCACCCCCTCACTCCCCTCTTCATTCCCCTCCACCTCCACCTCCCTCCCCCTCTTCATTCCCATCCACCACCCCCTCCCTCCCCCTCTTCATTCCCCTCCCGCTCCCTCACCCTCTTCATTCCCCTCCACCAACCCCTCCCTCCCCCTCTTCATTCCCCTCCACCTCCCCCTCCCTCCCTCTCTTCATTCCCCTCCACTTCCCACTCCCTCCCACTCTTCATGCCGCTCCACCACCCCCTCCAACCCCCTCTTCATTCCCCTCCACCACCCACTCCCTCCCCCTCTTCATACCACTCCACCACACCCTCTCTCCCCTTCTTCATTCCCCTCCACCTCCCCCTCCCACTCTTCATTCCCCTCCACCTACCCCTGCTTCCACCTCTTCATGCCCCTCCACCACGCCCTCCATCCCCATCTTCATTCCCCATCCACCACCTCCTCCATCCCCCTATTCATTCCCCTCCACCACTCCCTTCCTCCCCCTCTTCATTCGCCTCCACCACTCCCTCCCTCCCCCTCTTCATTCCCATCCACCACCCCCTCCCTCCCCCTCTTCATTCCCTACCCTTCTACCTCCCTCCGCCTCTTCATTCCCCTCCACCACACCCTCACTCCCCTCTTCATTCCCATCCACCACCCCCTCCCTCCCCCTCTTCATTCCCTTCCCTTCTCCCGCCCTCCGCCTCTTCATTCCCCTCCACCACCCCCTCACTCCCCTCTTCATTCCCCTCCACCACCCCCACCTTCCCCCTCTTCATTCCCTTCCACTACTCCCTCCCTCCGCCTCTTCATTCCCCTCCACCACCCCCTCACTCCCCTCTTCATTCCCATCCACCACCCCCTCCCTCCCCCTCTTCATTCCCTTCCCTTCTCCCTCCCTCCGCCTCTTCATTCCCCTCCACAACCCCCTCACTCCCCTCTTCATTCCCCTCCACCACCCCCACCTTCCCCCTCTTCATTCCCTTCCACTACTCCCTCCCTCCGCCTCTGTATTGCCCTCCACCACCCCCTCACTCCCCTCTTCATTCCCCTCCACCACTCCCTCCCTCCCCCTCTTCATTCCCATCCACCACCCCCTCCCTCCCCCTTTTCATTCCCTTCCCTTCTCCCTCCCTCCGCCTCTTCATTCCCCTCCACCACCCCCTCACTCCCCTCTTCATTCCCATCCACCACCCCCTCCCCCCTCTTCATTCCCTTCCCTTCTCCCTCCCTGCGCCTCTTCATTCCCCTCCACCACCCCCTCACTCCCCTCTTCATTCCCCTCCACCTCCACCTCCCTCCCCCTCTTCATTCCCATCCACCACCCCCTCCCTCCCCCTCTTCATTCCCCTCCCGCTCCCTCACCCTCTTCATTCCCCTCCACCAACCCCTAACTCCCCCTCTTCATTCCCCTCCACCTCCCCCTCCCTCCCTCTCTTCATTCCCCTCCACCACCCACGCCCTCCCCCTCTTCATACCACTCCACCACACCCTCTCTCCCCTTCTTCATTCCCCTCCACCTCCCCCTTCCCACTCTTCATTCCCCTCCACCTACCCCTGCTTCCACCTCTTCATGCCCCTCCACCACGCCCTCCATCCCCATCTTCATTCCCCATCCTCCACCTCCTCCATCCCCTATTCATTCCCCTCCACCACTCCCTCCCTCCCCCTCTTCATTCGCCTCCACCACTCCCTCCCTCCCCCTCTTCATTCCCATCCACCACCCCCTCCCTCCCCCTCTTCATTCCCTTCCCTTCTCCCTCCCTCCGCCTCTTCATTCCCCTCCACCACCCCCTCACTCCCCTCTTCATTCCCATCCACCACCCCCTCCCTCCCCCTCTTCATTCCCTTCCCTTCTCCCTCCCTCCGCCTCTTCATTCCCCTCCACCACCCCCTCACTCCCCTCTTCATTCCCCTCCACCTCCACCTCACTCCCCCTCTTGATTCCCATCCACCACCCCCTCCCTCCCACTCTTCATTCCCCTCCCGCTCCCTCACCCTCTTCATTCCCCTCCACCAACCCCTCCCTCCCCCTCTTCATTCCCCTCCACCTCCCCCTCCCTCCCCCTCTTCATTCCCATCCACCACCCCCTCCCTCCCCCTCTTCATTCCCTTCCCTTCTCCCTCACTCCGCCTCTTCATTCCCCTCCACCACCCCCTCACTCCCCTCTTCATTCCCCTCCACCACCCCCACATACCCCCTCTTCATTCCCTTCCACTACTCCCTCCCTCCCCCTTTTCATTCCCTTCCCTTCTCCCTCCCTCCGCCTCTTCATTCCCCTCCACCACCCCCTCACTCCCCTCTTCATTCCCATCCACCAACCCCTCCCCCCTCTTCATTCCCTTCCCTTCTCCCTCCCTCCGCCTCTTCATTCCCCTCCACCACCCCCTCACTCCCCTCTTCATTCCCCTCCACCTCCACCTCCCTCCCCCTCTTCATTTCCATCCACCACCCCCTCCCTCCCCCTCTTCATTCCCCTCCCACTCCCTCACCCTCTTCATTCCCCTCCACCAACCCCTCCCTCCCCCTCTTCATTCCCCTCCACCTCCCCTCCCTCCCTCTCTCCATTCCCCTCCACCTCCCACTCCCTCCCACTCTTCATGCCGCTCCACCACCCCCTCCAACCCCCTCTTCATTCCCCTCCACCACCCACTCCCTCCCCCTCTTCATACCACTCCACCACACCCTCTCTCCCCTTCTTCATTCCCCTCCACCTCCCCCCCTCCCACTCTTCATTCCCCTCCACCTACCCCTGCTTCCACATCTTCATGCCCCTCCACCACGCCCTCCATCCCCATCTTCATTCCACATCCTCCACCTCCTCCATCCCCCTATTCATTCCCCTCCACCACTCCCTCCCTCCCCCTCTTCATTCCCTTCCCTTCTCCCTCCCTCCGCCTCTTCATTCCCCTCCACCACCCCCTCACTCCCCTCTACATTCCCATCCACCACCCCCTCCCTCCCCCTCTTCATTCCCTTCCCTTCTCCCTCCCTCCGCCTCTTCATTCCCCTCCACCACCCCCTCACTCCCCTCTTCATTCCCCTCCACCACCCCCACCTTCCCCCTCTTCATTCCCTTCCACTACTCCCTCCCTCCGCCTCTGTATTGCCCTCCACAACCCCTCACTCCCCTCTTCATTCCCCTCCACCTCCACCTGCCTCCCCTTCTTCATTCCCATCCACCACCCCCTCCCTCCCCCTCTTCATTCCATTCCCTTCTCCCTCCCTCCGCCTCTTCATTACCCTCCACCACCCCCTCACTCCCCTCTTCATTCCCCTCCACCTCCACCTCCCTCCCCCTCTTCATTCCCATCCACCACCCACTCCCTCCCCCTCTTCATTCCCCTCCCGTTCCCTCACCCTCTTCTTTCCCCTCCACCAACCCCTCCCTCCCCCTCTTCATTCCCCTCCACCTCCCCCTCACTCCCTCTCTTCATTCCCCTCCACCACCCACTCCTTCCCACACTTCATGCCGCTCCACCACCCCCTCCAACCCCCTCTTCATTCCGCTCCACCACCCACTCCCTTCCCCTCTTCATACCACTCCACCACACCCTCTCTCCCCCTCTTCATTCCCCTCCACCTCCCCCCTCCCACTCTTCATTCCCCTCCACCTACCCCTCATTCCACCTCTTCATGCCCCTCCACCACGCCCTCCATCCCCCTCTTCATTCCCCATCCACCACCTACTCCATCCCCCTATTCATTCCCCTCCAACACCCCGTCCCTCCCCCTCTTCATTCGCCTCCACCACTCCCTCCCTCCCCCTCTTTATTCTCATCCACCACCCCCACCTTCCCCCTCTTCATTCCCCTCCAGCACCCCCTCCCTCCCCCTCTTCATTCCCCTCCACCACCCCTCCCTCCGCCTCTTCATTCCCCTCCACCTCCCCCTCCCACCCCGTTTTCATTTCCCGCCACGACACCCTCGCTCCCTGATTCATTCCCCTCCACCCGGCAGTCCCTCCCCTTCTTCATTTCCCTCCCACTCCCTCACCCTCATCAGTCCTTTCCACCACCCCCTCCCTCCCCTCTTCATTCCCCTCCACCTACTCATCCCTCCCCCTCTTCATTCCCCTCCACATCCCACTCCCTCCCGTCTTCATTCCCCTCCACCTCCCCCTCCCTCCCCCTCTTCATTCCCATCCACCACCCCCTCCCTCCCCCTCTTCATTCCCTTCCCTTCTCCCTCCCTCCGCCTCTTCATTCCCCTCCACCACCCCCTCACTCCCCTCTTCATTCCCCTCCACCACCCCCACATCCCCCTCTTCATTCCTTTCCACTACTCCCTCCCTCCGCCTCTGTATTGCCCTCCACCACCCCCTCACTCCCCTCTTCATTCCCCTCCACCACTACCTCCCTCCCCCTCTTCATTCCCATCCACCACCCCCTCCCTCCCCCTTTTCATTCCCTTCCCTTCTCCCTCCCTCCGCCTCTTCATTCCCCTCCACCACCCCCTCACTCCCCTCTTCATTCCCATCCACCAACCCCTCCCCCCCTCTTCATTCCCTTCCCTTCTCCCTCCCTACGCCTCTTCATTCCCCTCCACCACCCCCTCACTCCCCTCTTCATTCCCCTCCACCTCCACCTACCTCCCCCTCTTCATTCCCATCCACCACCCCCTCCCTCCCCCTCTTCATTCCCCTCCCACTCCCTCACCCTCTTCATTCCCCTCCACCAACCCCTCCCTCCCCCTCTTCATTCCCCTCCACCTCCCCCTCCCTCCCTCTCTCCATTCCCCTCCACGTCCCACTCCCTCCCACTCTTCATGCCGCTCCACCACCCCCTCCAACCCCCTCTTCATTCCCCTCCACCACCCACTCCCTCCCCCTCTTCATACCACTCCACCACACCCTCTCTCCCCTTCTTCATTCCCCTCCACCTCCCCCCCTCCCACTCTTCATTCCCCTCCACCTACCCCTGCTTCCACCTCTTCATGCCCCTCCACCACGCCCTCCATCCCCATCTTCATTCCCCATCCTCCACCTCCTCCATCCCCCTATTCATTCCCCTCCACCACTCCCTCCCTCCCCCTCTTCATTCCCATCCACCACCCCCTCCCTCCCCCTCTTCATTCCCTTCCCTTCTCCCTCCCTCCGCCTCTTCATTCCCCTCCACCACCCCCTCACTCCCCTCTTCATTCCCATCCACCACCCCCTCCCTCCCCCTCTTCATTCCCTTCCCTTCTCCCTCCCTCCGCCTCTTCATTCCCCTCCACTACCCCCGCACTCCCCTCTTCATTCCCCTCCACCACCCCCACCTTCCCCTCTTCATTCCCTTCCACTACTCCCTCCCTCCGCCTCTGTATTGCCCTCCACAACCCCTCACTCCCCTCTTCATTCCCCTCCACCTCCACCTCCCTCCCCCTCTTCATTCCCATCCACCACCCCCTCCCTCCCCCTCTTCATTCCATTCCCTTCTCCCTCCCTCCGCCTCTTCATTACCCTCCACCACCCCCTCATTCCCCTCTTCATTCCCCTCCACCTCCACCTCCCTCCCCCTCTTCATTCCCATCCACCTCCCACTCCCTCCCCCTCTTCATTCCCCTCCCGCTCCCTCACCCTCTTCTTTCCCCTCCACCAACCCCTCCCTCCCCCTCTTCATTCCCCTCCACCTCCCCCTCACTCCCTCTCTTCATTCCCCTCCACCACCCACTCCTTCCCACACTTCATGCCGCTCCACCACCCCCTCCAACCCCCTCTTCATTCCGCTCCACCACCCACTCCCTTTCCCTCTTCATACCACTCCACCACACCCTCTCTCCCCCTCTTCATTCCCCTCCACCTCCCCCTCCCACTCTTCATTCCCCTCCACCTACCCCTCATTCCACCTCTTCATGCCCCTCCACCACGCCCTCCATCCCCCTCTTCATTCCCCATCCACCACCTACTCCATCCCCCTATTCATTCCCCTCCAACACCCCGTCCCTCCCCCTCTTCATTCGCCTCCACCACTCCCTCCCTCCCCCTCTTTATTCTCATCCACCACCCCCACACTCCCCCTCTTCATTCCCCTCCAGCACCCCCTCCCTCCCCCTCTTCATTCCCCTCCACCACCCCCTCCCTCCGCCTCTTCATTCCCCTCCACCTCCCCCTCCCACCCCGTTTTCATTTCCCGCCACGACACCCTCGCTCCCTCATTCATTCCCCTCCACCCCCCAGTCCCTCCCCTTCTTCATTTCCCTCCCACTCCCTCACCCTCATCAGTCCTTTCCACCACCCCCTCCCTCCCCTCTTCATTCCCCTCCACCTCCCCATCCATCCCCCTCTTCATTCCCCTCCACATCCCACTCCCTCCCGTCTTCATTCCACTCCACCACTCCTCCCCCCTCTTCATTCCCAACCAACAACCCATCCGTACCCCTCTTCATTCCCATCCACTTCCCCCTCCCTCCCCCTCTTCATTCCCCTCCCGCTCCCTCACCCTCTTCTTTCCCCTCCACCAACCCCTCCCTCCCCCTCGTCATTCCCCTCCACCTCCACCTCCCTCCCCCTCTTCATTCCCATCCACCACCCACTCCCTCCCCCTCTTCATTCCCCTCCCGCTCCCTCACCCTCTTCTTTCCCCTCCACCAACCCCTCCCACCCCCTCTTCATTCCCCTCCACCTCCCCCTCACTCCCTCTCTTCATTCCCCTCCACCACCCACTCCTTCCCACACTTCATGCCGCTCCACCACCCCCTCCAACCCCCTCTTCATTCCGCTCCACCACCCACTCCCTTTCCCTCTTCATACCACTCCACCACACCCTCTCTCCCCCTCTTCATTCCCCTCCACCTCCCCCTCCCACTCTTCATTCCCCTCCACCTACCCCTCATTCCACCTCTTCATGCCCCTCCACCACGCCCTCCATCCCCCTCTTCATTCCCCATCCACCACCTACTCCATCCCCCTATTCATTCCCCTCCAACACCCCGTCCCTCCCCCTCTTCATTCGCCTCCACCACTCCCTCCCTCCCCCTCTTTATTCTCATCCACCACCCCCACACTCCCCCTCTTCATTCCCCTCCAGCACCCCCTCCCTCCCCCTCTTCATTCCCCTCCACCACCCCCTCCCTCCGCCTCTTCATTCCCCTCCACCTCCCCCTCCCACCCCGTTTTCATTACCCGCCACGACACCCTCGCTCCCTCATTCATTCCCCTCCACCCCCCAGTCCCTCCCCTTCTTCATTTCCCTCCCACTCCCTCACCCTCATCAGTCCTTTCCACCACCCCCTCCCTCCCCTCTTCATTCCCCTCCACCTCCCCATCCCTCCCCCTCTTCATTCCCCTCCACATCCCACTCCCTCCCGTCTTCATTCCACTCCACCACTCCTCCCCCCTCTTCATTCCCAACCAACAACCCATCCGTACCCCTCTTCATTCCCATCCACTTCCCCCTCCCTCCCCCTCTTCATTCCCCTTCACCTCCCCCTCCTTCCACCTCTTCATGCCCCTCCACCTCACCCTCCATCTCTCTCTTCATTCCCCTCCACCACCCCCTCCATCCCCCTCTTCATTCCCCTCCACAATCCCCACCCTCCCCCTCTTCATTCCCCTCCACCAGTCCCTCCCTCCCGTTCTTCATTCCCTTCCACCACCCCCACCTTCCCCCTCTTCATTCCCTTCCACTATTCCCTCCCTCCGCCTCATTATTCCCCTCCACCACCCACTCACTCCCCTCTTCATTCCCCTCCACCACCACCTCCCTCCCCCTCTTCATTCCCATCCACCACCCCCTCCCTCCCCCTCTTCATTCCCTTCCCTTCTCCCTCCCTCCGCCTCTTCATTCCCCTCCACCACCACCTCACTCCCCTCTTCATTCCCCTCCACCTCCACCTCCCTCCCCCTCTTCATTCCCATCCACCAACCCCTCCCTCCCCCTCTTCATTCCCCTCCCGCTCCCTCACCACCTTAATACCCCTCCACCAACCCCTCCCTCCCCCTCTTCATTCCCGTCCACCTCCCTCTCCCTCCCACTCTTCATGCCGCTCCACCACCCCCTCCAACCCCCTCTTCATTCCCCTCCACCACCCACTCCCTCCCCCTCTTCATACCACTCCACCACACCCTCTCTCCCCTTCTTCATTCCCCCCCACCAACCCCCCTCCCACTCTTCATTCCCCTCCACCTACCCCTCCTTCAACCTCTTCATTCCCCTCCACCACCTCCTCCATCCCCCTATTCATTCCCCTCCACATCCCCCTCCCTCCCCCTCTTCATTCGCCTCCATCACTCCCTCCCTCCCCCTCTTCATTCTCATCCAACACCCCCTCCCTCCGCTCTTCATTCCCCTCCACCACCCCCTCCCTCCGCCTCTTCATTCCCCTCCACCTCCCTCTCCCACCCCGTTTTCACTTCCCTCCACGACACCCTCCCTCCCTCATTCATTCCCCTCCACCCCCCAGTCCCTCCCCCTCCCTCACCCTCCTCAGTCCTTTCCACCACCCCTCCCTCCCTCTTCATTACCCTCCACCTCCCCATCCCTCCCCCTCTTCATTCCCCTCCACATCCCACTCCCTCCCCTCTTCATGCCGCTCCATCACCCCCTCCATCCCCCGCTTCATTCCCCTCCACCTCCCTCTCCCACCCCGTTTTAACTTCCCTCCACGACACCCTCCCTCCCTCATTCATTCCCCTCCACCCCTCAGTCCCTCCCCCTCCCTCACCCTCCTCAGTCCTTTCCACCACCCCTCCCTCCCTCTTCATTCCCAACCACTTCCCCCTCCCTCCCCCTCTTCATTCCCATCCACTTCCCCCTCCCTCCCCCTCTTAATTCCCTCCACCTCCCCTCCTTCCACCTCTTCATGCCCCTCCACCTCCCCCTCCATCCCCCTCTTCATTCCCTTCCACCACCCCCTCCATTCCCCTCTTCATTCCCCTCCACAACCCCCACCCTCCCCCTCTCCATACCCCTCCACCACTCCCTCCCACCCCGTTATCAGTCTCATCCACCACCCCCTCCCTCCCGTTCTTCATTCCCCTCATCCACCCCCACCTTCCCCCTCTTCATTCCCATCCAACACCTTCTCCCGACACCTCTTCATTCCCCTCCACCAACCCCTCCCTCCCCCTCTTCATTCCCCTCCACAACCCCCTCCCTCCCCCTCTCCATTCCCCTCCACCACTCCCTCCCACCCCGTCATCATTCTCATCCACCACCCCCGCCCCTCCCGTTCTTCATTCCCCTCATCCACCCCCACCTTCCCCCTCTTCATTCCCATCCAACACCTTCTCCCTACACCTCTTCATTCCCCTCCACCAACCCCTCCCTCCCCCTCTTCATTCCCTTCACCTACTCCCTCCCTCCGCCTCTTCATTCCCCTCCACCACCCCCTCGCTCCCCTTTTCATTCCCCTCCACCTCCAACCACCCTCCCCCTCTTCATTCCCCTCCACCACCCCCTCCCTCCACCTCTTCATTCCACTCCACCACCCCTCCCCCCTCTTCATTCCCAACCACTTCCCCCTCCCTCCCCCTCTTCATTCCCATCCACTTCCCCCTCCCTCCCCCTCTTAATTCCCTCCACCTCCCCTCCTTCCACCTCTTCATGCCCCTCCACCTCCCCCTCCATCCCCCTCTTCATTCCCTTCCACCACCCCCTCCATTCCCCTCTTCATTCCCCTCCACAACCCCCACCCTCCCCCTCTCCATTCCCCTCCACCACTCCCCTCACACCCCGTTATCAGTCTCATCCACCACCCCCTCCCTCCCGTTCTTCATTTCCCTCATCCACCCCCACCTTCCCCCTCTTCATTCCCATCCAACACCTTCTCCCTACACCTCTTCATTCCCCTCCACCACCCCCTCGCTCCCCTTTTCATTCCCCTCCACCTCCACCACCCTTCCCCTCTTCATTCCCATCCACCACCCCCTCCCTCCCCCTCTTCATTCCCCTCCCCCTCCCTCACCCTCTTCATTCCCCTCCACCACCCCCTCCCTCCCCCTCTTCATTCCCGTCCACCTCCCCCTCCCTCCTTCTCTTCATTCCCCTCCACCTCCCACTCCCTCCCACTCTTCATGCCGCTCCACCACCCCCTCCATCCCCCTCTTCATTCCCCTCCACCAACCACTCCCTCCCCCTCTTCATTCCACTCCACCACACCCTCTCTGCCGCTCTTCATTCCCCTCCACATCCCCCCTCCCACTATTCATTCCCCTCCACCTCCCTCTCCTTCCACCTCTTCATACCCCTACACCACGCCCTCCATCCCCTTCTTCATTCCCCTCCACCACCTCCTCCATCCCCCTATCCATTCCCCTCCACCACCCCTCAATCCCCCTCTTCATTCCCCTCCACCACCCCCTCCCTCCCCCTCTTCATTCCCATTCCAACAACCCCCCCACCCTCTTCATTCCCCTCCACCAACACCTCCCACCCCGTCTTCATTTCCCTCCACAAGCCCCTCCCTCACCTCTTCATTCCCCTCCACCACCTCCTCCATTCCCCTATTCATTCCCCTCCACCAGCCCCTCCCTCCCCCTCTTCATTCCCCTCCCCTTCCCTCACAATCTTCATTCCCTTCCAACATACCGTCCCTCACCCTCTTCATTCCCCTCCACCTCCCCCTCTTCATTCCCCTCCACATCCCACTCCCTCCCCTCTTCATGCCGCTCCATCACCCCCTCCATCCCCCACTTCATTCCCCTCCACCACCCCCTCCCTCCACCTCTTCATTCCTCTCCACCACACCCTCTCTCCCAATCTTCATTCCCCTCCACCTCCCTCTCCCTCCCACTCTTCATTCCCCTCCACCACACCCTCCCTGCCCCTCTTCGTTCCCCTCCCCCTCTCTCACACACTTCATTCTCCTCCACCACGCCCACCCTCCACCTCTTCTTTCCCTTCCCTTCTCCCTCCCTCCGCCTCTTCATTCCCCTCCACCACCACCTCACTCCCCTCTTCATTCCCCTCCACCTCCACCTCCCTCCCCCTCTTCATTCCCATCCACCAACCCCTCCCTCCCCCTCTTCATTCCCCTCCCGCTCCCTCACCACATTAATCCCCCTCCACCAACCCCTCCCTCCCCCTCTTCATTCCCGTCCACCTCCCCCTCCCTCCCTCTCTTCATTCCCCTCCACCTCCCACTCCCTCCCACTCTTCATGCCGCTCCACCACCCCCTCCAACCCCCTCTTCATTCCCCTCCACCACCCACTCCCTCCCCCTCTTCATACCACTCCACCACACCCTCTCTCCCCTTCTTCATTCCCCTCCACCAACACCCCTCCCACTCTTCATTCCCCTCCACCTACCCCTCCTTCAACCTCTTCATTCCCCTCCACCACCTCCTCCATCCCCCTATTCATTCCCCTCCACCACCCCCTCCCTCCCCCTCTTCATTCGCCTCCATCACTCCCTCCCTCCCCCTCTTCATTCTCATCCAACACCCCCTCCCTCCCCTCTTCATTCCCCTCCAGCACCCCCTCCCTCCCCCTCTTCATTCCCCTCCACCACCCCCTCCCTCCGCCTCTTCATTCCCCTCCACCTCCCTCTCCCACCCCGTTTTCACTTCCCTCCACGACACCCTCCCTCCCTCATTCATTCCCCTCCACCCCCAGTCCCTCCCCCTCTTCATTTCCCTCCCCCTCCCTCACCCTCATCAGTCCTTTCCACCACCCCTCCCTCCCTCTTCATTACCCTCCACCTCCCCATCCCTCCCCCTCTTCATTCCCCTCCACATCCCACTCCCTCCCCTCTTCATGCCGCACCATCACCCCCTCCATCCCCCTCTTCATTCCCCTCCACCACCCCCTCCCTCCACCTCTTCATTCCACTCCACCACCACTCCCCCCCTCTTCATTCCCAACCACTTCCCCCTCCCTCCCCCTCTTCATTCCCATCCACTTCCCCTCCATCCCCCTCTTCATTCCCTTCCACCACCCCCTCCATTCCCCTCTTCATTCCCCTCCACAACCCCCACCCTCCCCCTTTCCATTCCCCTCCACCACACCCTCCCACCCCGTTATCAGTCTCATCCACCACCCCCTCCCTCCCGTTCTTCATTCCCCTCATCCACCCCCACCTTCCCCCTCTTCATTCCCATCCAACACCTTCTCCCTACACCTCTTCATTCCCCTCCACCAACCCCTTCCTCCCCCTCTTCATTCCCCTCCACAACCCCCTCCCTCCCCCTCTCCATTCCCCTCCACCACTCCCTCCCACCCCGTCATCATTCTCATCCACCACCCCCTCCCTCCCGTTCTTCATTCCCCTCATCCACCCCCACCTTCCCCCTCTTCATTCCCATCCAACACCTTCTCCCTGCACCTCTTCATTCCCCTCCACCAACCCCTCCCTCCCACTCTTCATTCCCTTCCACTACTCCCTCCCTCCGCCTCTTCATTCCCCTCCACCACCCCCTCGCTCCCCTTTTCATTCCCCTCCACCTCCAACCACCCTCCCCCTCTTCATTCCCCTCCACCACCCCCTCCCTCCACCTCTTCATTCCACTCCACCACGCCTCCCCCCTCTTCATTCCCAACCACTTCCCCCTCCCTCCCCCTCTTCATTCCCATCCACTTCCCCCTCCCTCCCCCTCTTAATTCCCTCCACCTCCCCTCCTTCCACCTCTTCATGCCCCTCCACCTCCCCCTCCATCCCCCTCTTCATTCCCTTCCACCACCCCCTCCATTCCCCTCTTCATTCCCCTCCACAACCCCCACCCTCCCCCTCTCCATTCCCCTCCACCACTCCCTCCCACCCCGTTATCAGTCTCATCCACCACCCCCTCCCTCCCGTTCTTCATTCCCCTCATCCACCCCACCTTCCCCCTCTTCATTCCCATCCAACACCTTCTCCCTACACCTCTTCATTCCCCTCCACCAACCCCTCCCTCCCCCTCTTCATTCCCCTCCACAACCCCCTCCCTCCCCCTCTCCATTCCCCTCCACCACTCCCTCCCACCCCGTCATCATTCTCATCCACCACCCCCTCCCTCCCGTTCTTCATTCCCCTCATCCACCCCCACCTTCCCCCTCTTCATTCCCCTCCACCAACCCCTCCCTCCCCCTCTTCATTCCCTTCCACTACTCCCTCCCTCCGCCTCTTCATTCCCCTCCACCACCCCCTTGCTCCCCTTTTCTTTCCCCTCCACCTCCAACCACCCTCCCCCTCTTCATTCCCATCCACCGCCCCCTCCCTCCCCCTCTTCATTCCCCTCCCCCTCCCTCACCCTCTTCATTCCCCTCCACCACCCCTCCCTCCCCTTCTTCATTCCCGTCCACCTCCCCCTCCCTCCCTCTCTTCATTCCCCTCCACCTCCCACTCCCTCCCACTCTTCATGCCGCTCCACCACCCCCTCCATCCCCCTCTTCATTCCCCTCCACCAACCACTCCCTCCCCCTCTTCATTCCACTCCACCACACCCTCTCTGCCGCTCTTCATTCCCCTCCACCTCCCCCTCCCACTATTCATTCCCCTCCACCTCCCTCTCCTTCCACCTCTTCATACCCCTACACCACGCCCTCCATCCCCTTCTTCATTCCCCTCCACCACCTCCTCCATCCCCCTAGCATTCCCCTCCACCACCCCTCAATCCCCCTCTTCATTCCCCTCCACCACTCCCTCCCTAACCCTCTTCATTCTCATCCAACACCCCCTCCCTCCCCCTCTTCATTCCCATTCCAACAACCCCCACACCCTCTTCATTCCCCTCCACCAACACCTCCCACCCCGTCTTCATTTCCCTCCACAAGCCCCTCCCTCCCCTCTTCATTCCCCTCCACCACCTCCTCCATTCCCCTATTCATTCCCCTCCACCAGCCCCTCCCTCCCCCTCTTCATTCCCCACCCCTTCCCTCACAATCTTCATTCCCTTCCACCATACCCTCCCTCACCCTCTTCATTCCCCGCCACATCCCTCTCCCTCCCCTCTTCATGCCGCTCCATCACCCCCTCCATCCCCCACTTCATTCCCCTCCAGCACCCCCTCCCTCCACCTCTTCATTCCACTCCACCACACCCTCTCTCCCAATCTTCATTCCCCTCCACCTCCCTCTCCCTCCCACTCTTCATTCCCCTCCACCACACCCTCTCTGCCCCTCTTCGTTCCCCTCCCCCTCTCTCACACACTTCATTCTCCTCCACCACCCCCTCCCTCCACCTCTTCTTTCCCCACCACCACCACCTCCCTCCCCCTCTTCATGGTCCTCCACCGTCCCCTCCCTCACCCTCTTCATTCCCCTCCCCCTCCCACAACCTCTTCTTTCTCCTCCACCAACCCCTCCTTTCGCCTCTTCATTCCTCTCCACCACCCCCTCCCAGCCAGACTTCATTCCCCTCCCCTACCTCACCCTCTTCATTCTCCTCCACCACGCCCTCCCTGCCCCTCTTCGTTCCCCTCCCCCTCCCTCACACACTTCATTCTCCTCCACCAAGCCCTCCCTCCCCCTCTTCTTTCCCCACCACCACTCCCTCCCTCCCCCTCTTCATTCTCCTCCACCAACCCCTCCCTCACCCTCTTCATTCCCCTCCCCCTCGCACAACCTCTTCTTTCTCCTCCACCAACCCATCCTTTCGCCTCTTAATTCCGCTCCACCACCCCCTCCCTCCCCCTCTTCATTCCCCTCCACCACCCCCTCCCTCCCCCTCTTCATTCCCCTCCACCACGCCCTCCCTTCCCCTCTTCATTCCCTTCCACTTCTCCCACCCTCCAACTCTTGATTCCCCTCCACCACCCCCTCCCTCCACCTCTTCATTCATCTCCCCCTCCCTCACCCTCTTCATTCTCCTCCACCACGCCGTCCCTCACCCTCTTCATTCCCCTCCACCTCCCCCTCCTTCCACCTCTTCATGCCCATCCACCACCCCCTCCCTCACCCTCTTCATTCCCCTCCCCCTCCCACAACCTCTTCTTTCTCCTCCACCAACCCCTCCTTTCGCCTCTTCATTACGCTCCACCACCCCCTCCCAGCCCCACTTCATTCCCCTCCCCCTCCCTCACCCTCTTCATTCTCCTCCACCTCCCCATCCCTCCCCCTCTTCATTCCCCTCCACCACCCCCTCACTCCCCCTCTTCATTCCCCTCCACCACCCCCTCACTCCCCTCTTCATTCCCCTCCACCTCCACCTCCCTCCCCCTCTTCATTCCCCTCCACCACACCCTCCCTCCCCCTCTTCTTTCCCCTCCACCACTCCCTCCCTCCCCCTCTTCATTCTCATCCACCACCCCTCCCTCCCCATCTTCATTCCCCTCCACCTCCCCCCCAATCTTCAATCCCCTCCACCTCCCCCTCCTTCCACCTCACAGCTCCAGGGACCCGGGTTCGATTCCGGGTACTGCCTGCGTGGAGTTTGCAAGTTCTCCCTGTGTCTGCGTGGGTTTTCTCCGGGTGCTCCGGTTTCCTCCCACAAGCCAAAAGACTTGCAGGTTGATAGGTAAATTGGCCATTATAAATTGTCACTGGTATAGGTAGGTGGCAGGGAAATATAGGGACAGGTGGGGATGTTTGGTAGGAATATGGGATTAGTGTAGGATTAGTATAAATAGGTGGTTGATGTTCGGCACAGAATCGGTGGGCTGAAGGGCCTGTTTCAGTGCTGTATCTCTAATCGTTCCACTCCACCACCCCCTCCCTCCCCCTCTTCATTCCCCTCCACCACTCCCTCCCTCCCCCTCTTCATTCCCCTCCACCACACCCTCCCTCCCCCTCTTCATTCTCATCCACCACCCCTCCCTCCCCATCTTCATTCCCCTCCACCTCCCCCAATCTTCATTCCCCTCCACCTCCCCCTCCTTCCACCTCTTCATGCCCATCCACCACGCCCTCCATCCCCCTCTTCAATCCCCTCCACCATCCCCCTATTCATTCCCCTCCACCACCCCCTCCCTCCCCTCTTCATTCCGCTCCACCACTCCCTCCTTCCCCCTCTTCTTTCTCAACCAGCAACCCCTCCATCCCCCTCTTCATTCCCCTCCACCACCTCCACCGTCCCCCTATTCATTCCCCTCCACCACTCCCTCCCTCCCCTCTTCATTGTCATCCACCATCCCCTCCACCACCTCCACCATCCACCTATTCATTCCCCTCCACCACCCACTCCCTCCCCCTCTTCATTCCCCTCCACCACTCCCTCCCTCCCCCTCTACATTCTCATCCACCACCCATTCCCTCCCCCTTCATTCCCCTCCAACAACAAATCCCTCCACCTCTTCATTCCCCTCCACCACACCCTCACTCCCCTCTTCATTCCCCTCCACCTCCACCTCCCACCCCCTCTTCATTCCCATCCACCACACCCTCCCTCCACCTCTTCATTCCCCTCCCCCTCCCTCACCCTCTTCATTCTCCTCCACCACGCCCTCCCTCACCCTCTTCATTCCCCTCCCCCTCCCACAACCTCTGCCTTTCTCCTCCACCACACCCTCCC
Source organism: Heterodontus francisci (assembly GCF_036365525.1). Classification (NCBI taxonomy): domain Eukaryota; kingdom Metazoa; phylum Chordata; class Chondrichthyes; order Heterodontiformes; family Heterodontidae; genus Heterodontus; species Heterodontus francisci. The sequence goes on along the minus strand of NW_027142211.1, from coordinate 101,170 downwards.
TCCCCTCTTCATTCTCCTCCACCACCTCCTCCATCCCCCTATTCATTCCCCTCCACCACCCACTCCATCCCCCACTTCATTCCCCTCCACAACCCCCAACCTCCCCCTCTTCATTCCCTCCACCACTCCCTCCCTTCCCCTCATCATTCTCATCCACCACCCACTCCCTCCCCCTCTTCATTCCCCTCCCCCTCCCTCACCCTCTTCATTCCATTCCACAACCCCTCCCTCCCCACTTCATTCCCCTCCACCTCCCCCTCCCGCCCCCTCTTCATTCCCCTCCACATCCCACTCCCTCCCCTCATCATGCCGCTCCATCACCACCTCCCTGCCCCTCTTCATTCCCCTTCACCACCCCCTCCCTCCACCTCTTCATTCCACTCCACAACACCCTCTCTCCCCCTCTTTATTCCCCTCCACTTCCCTCTCCCTCCCCCTCTTCATTCCCCTCCACCTCTCCCTCCCTGCCCCTCTTCGTTCTCCTCCCCCTCCCTCACCCTCTTCATTCTCCTCCACAACCCCCACCCTCCCCCTCTTCAGTCCCCACCACCACACCCTCCCTCCCGCTCTTCATTCTCCTCCAACACCCCCTCCCTCACCCTCTTCATTCCCCTCCCCCTCACACACCCTCTTCTTTCTCCTCCACCAACCCCTGTTTTCGCCTCTTCATTCCGCTCCACCACCCCCTCCCAGCCCCACTTCATTCCCCTCCCATCCCTCACCCTCTTCATTCTCCTCCACCTCCTCCTCCCTCCAACGGTTCTTTCTCCTCCACCTCCCCCTCCCTCCCCCTCCTCAGTCCCCTCCACCAACACTCCCTCCCCTCTTCATTCCCCTCCACCTCCCCCTCGCTCCCCCTCTTCATTCCCCTCCTCCACCCGCTCCCACCCCCTCTTCGACCCCCTCCCCCTCCCTCAACCTTTTCATTCTCCTCCACCACCCCGTCCTTCCCCCTCTTCAATCCCCTCCACCACCCCCTCCCTCCACCTCTTCATTCCCATCCACCGACCCCTCCCTCCCCCTCTTCATTCCCCTCAACCTCCCCCTCCCTCCTCCTCTTCATTCCCCTCCACCACCCGCTCCCACCCCCTCTTCGTCCCCCTCCCCCTCCCTCAACCTTTTCATTCTCCTCCACCACCCCGTCCTTCCCCCTCTTCATTCCTCTCCACCATTCCCACCCTCTCCCTCTTCAATCCCCTCCACCACCCCCTCCCTCCCCCTCTTCATTCCCATCCACCGACCCCTCCCTCCCCCTCTTCATTCCCCTCAACCTCCCCCTCCCTCCCCCTCTTCATTCCCCTCTACCTCCCTCTCCCTCCCCCTCTTCATTCACCTCCACCAGCCCATCCCTGCCCCTCTTCGTCCCCCTCCCCCTCCCTCCACCTCTTCATTCCCCTCCACCACCCCCTCTCTCCCCCGCTTCATTCCCCTCCACCACACCCTCCCTCCGCCTCTTCATTCACCTCCACTTCCCCCTCCCACACCGTCTTCATTCCCCTCCACCACACCGTCCCTCCCCTCTTCATTCTCCTCCACCACCTCCTCCATCCCCCTATTCATTCCCCTCCACCACCCCCTCCCTTCCCCTCTTCATTCCCCTCCACCAACCCCTCCCTCCCCCTCTTCATTCCCCTCCCTCACCCTCTTCATTCCCCTCCACATCCCACTCCCTCCCCTCTTCATGCAGCTCCATCACCCCATCCATCCCCCTCTTCATTCCCCTCCACCACCCGTTCCCTCCACCTCTTCATTCCACTCCACTACACCCGCTCTCCCCCTCTTTATTCCCCTCCACTTCCCTCTCCCTCCCCCTCTTCATTCCCTTCCACCTCCCCCTCCCTGCCCCTCTTCTTTCCCCGCCCCCTTCCTTGCCCTCTTCATTCTCCTCCACCACCCCTACCTCCCCCTCTTCATTTCCCTCCACCACCCCCTCCCTTCCCTTCTTCATTCCCCTCCAACACCCCCTTACTCCCCCGCTTCATTCCCCTCCACCACACCCTCCCTCACCCCATCATTCTCCTCCCCCACCAACCCCACTTCTTTCTCCTCCACCACCCCCTCCCAATCCATCATCATTCCCCTCCACCACCCCCTCCCTCCCCCTCTTCATTCCCTTCCACCTCCCCCTCCATCCCCCACTTCATCCCCATCCACCACCCACTACCACCCCCTCTGCATTCTACTCCACATCCTCCTCCCTCCCCCTGTTCTTTCTCCTCCACCTCCCCCTCCCTCCCCCTCCTAAATCCCCTCCGCCAACCCTCCCTCACCCTCTTCATTCCCCTCCACCTCCCCCTCCCTCCCCCTCTTCGTTCCCCTCCCCCTCCCTCAAGCTCTTCATTCTCCTCCACTACCCCGTCCCTCCCCCTCTTCATTCCTCTCCACCACCCCTCCCTCCCCATCTTCATTCCCCTCCACCATTCCCACCCTCCCCCTCTTCATTCCCCTCCACCAGCCCCTCCCTCACCCTCTTCATTCACCTCCACCAGCCCCACCCTGCCCCTCTTCGTACCCCTCCTCCTCCCTCACCCTCATCATTCTAATCCACCACCCCTCCCACACCTCTTCATTTACCTCCCCCTCTACATTTTCCTCCACCACCCCCTCCCTCACCCTCTTCATTCCCCTCCCCCTCCCACACCCTCTTCATTCTCCTCCACCAACCCTTCCCTTCGCCTCTTCATTCCCCTCCACAACCCCCTCCCAGCCCCACTTCATTCCCCTCCCCCTCACACACCCTCTTCATTCTGCTCCACCTCCCTCCCGCCCTTCATTCCCCTCCACAAGCACCTCCCTCCCCCTCTTCATTCCCCTCCACCACCCCCTCCCTTCCCTTCTTCATTCCCCTCCACCAAACCCTCCCTCCCCCTCTTCATTCTGCTCGCCCACCCAACCCCTCTTCTTTCTACTCCACCACCCCCTCACGATCCATCTTCATTCCCCTCCACCACCCCATCCCTCCCCCTCTTCATTCCCTTCCACCACCCCCTCCCTCCCCCTCTTCATTCCCTTCCATCTCCCCCTCCCTCCCCCACTTCATTCCCATCCACCACCCACTGCCAGCCCATCTTCATTCCACTCCACCTCCTCCTCCCTCCAACTGTTCTTTCTCACCCACCTCCCCCTCCCTCCCCCTCCTCAATCCTCTCCACCAACACTCCCTCCCCTCTTCATTCACCTCCACATCCCCCTCGCTCCTCCTCTTCACTCCCCTCCTCCACCCGCTCCCTCCCCCTCTTCGTTCCCCTCCCCCTCCCTCAACCTCTTTATTCCTCTCCACCACCCCCTCCCTCCCCCTCTTCATTCCCCTGCGCCATTCCCACCCTCTCCCTCTTCATTCCCCTCCACCACCCCCGCCCTCACCCTCTTCATTCCCATCCACCGACCCCTCCCTCCCCCTCTTCATTCCCCACAACCTCCCCCTCCCTCCCCCTCTTCATTCCCCTCCACCGCCACTCGCTCCCCCTCTTCATTCCCCTCTACCTCCCCCTCCCTCCCCCTCGTCATTCACCTCCACCAGCCCCTCCCTGCCCCTCTTCGTTCCCCTCCCCTCCCTCACCCTCTTCATTCTCCTCCACCACCCCTCCCTCCCCCTCTTCTTCCCCTCCCCCACGCCCACCCTCCACCTCTTCATTCTCCTCCACCAACCCCTCCCTTTGCCTCTTCATTCCCCACCACAACACCCTCCCAGCCTAACTTCATTCCCCTCCCCCTCCCTCACCCTCTTCATTCTACTCCACCTCTATCTCCATCCCCTACTTGTTTCCCCTCCACAACACCCTCCCTCCCCGCTTCATTCTCCTCGCCCACCCAACCCCTCTTCTTTCTACTCCACCACCCCCTCACGATCCATCTTCATTCCCCTCCACCACCCCATCCCTCCCCCTCTTCATTCCCTTCCACCACCCCCTCCCTCCCCCTCTTCATTCCCTTCCATCTCCCCCTCCCTCCCCCACTTCATTCCCATCCACCACCCACTGCCAGCCCATCTTCATTCCACTCCACCTCCTCCTCCCTCCAACTGTTCTTTCTCACCCACCTCCCCCTCCCTCCCCCTCCTCAATCCCCTCCACCAACACTCCCTCCCCTCTTCATTCCCCTCCACATCCCCCTCGCTCCCCCTCTTCACTCCCCTCCTCCACCCGCTCCCTCCCCCTCTTCGTTCCCCTCCCCCTCCCTCAACCTCTTCATTCCTCTCCACCACCCCCTCCCTCCCCCTCTTCATTCCCCTGCGCCATTCACACCCTCCCCCTCTTCATTCCCCTCCACCACCCCCGCCCTCACCCTCTTCATTCCCATACACCGACCCCTCCCTCCCCCTCTTCATTCCCCACAACCTCCCCCTCCCTCCCCCTCTTCATTCCCCTCCACCGCCACTCGCTCCCCTCTTCATTCCCCTCTACCTCCCCCTCCCTCCCCTCGTCATTCACCTCCACCAGCCCCTCCCTGCCCCTCTTCGTTCCCCTCCCCTCCCTCACCCTCTTCATTCTCCTCCACCACCCCTCCCTCCCCCTCTTCTTCCCCTCCCCCACGCCCACCCTCCACCTCTTCATTCTCCTCCACATATCCCCTCCCTCAACCTCTTCATTCCCCTCCCCCTCCCACACCCTCTTCATTCTCCTCCACCAACCCCTCCCTTTGCCTCTTCATTCCCCACCACAACACCCTCCCAGCCTAACTTCATTCCCCTCCCCCTCCCTCACCCTCTTCATTCTGCTCCACCTCTATCTCCATCCCCTACTTGTTTCCCCTCCACAACACCCTCCCTCCCCCGCTTCATTCCCCTCCACCACCCCCTCCCGCCCCCGCTTCATTCCGCTCCACCACCCCCTCCCTCCCCCTCTTCATTCTCCTCCACCACCCCCTCCATCCGCCTCTTCATTCCCCTCCTCCATCCCCTCCTTCCCCCACTTCCTTCCCATCCACCACCCAATCCCTCCCCCTCTTCATTCCCCTCCACCACCCCCTCCCACCCCCGCTTCATTCCCATCCACCGAACCCATCCCTACCCCTCCTCATTCCCCTCCAAAACCCCTCCCCCTCTTCATTCCCCTCCAACTCCCACTCCCTCCCGCTCTTCATTCCCCTCCACGACACCCTCCCTACCCCTCTTCATTCCTCACCTCCTCCCTCACCCTCTTCATTCTCCACGACGAACCCCTCGCTCCCTCTCTTCATTCTCACCCACCACCGCCTCCCTCCCCCTCTTCATTCCCCTCCCCCTCCCTCAACATCTTCATTCTCCTCCACCACACCCTCCCACCCCCTCTTTATTCCCCTCGACCATCCCTCCCACACCCTCTTCATTCCCCTCCATATCCCGCCCCCACTTCATTCACCTCCACCTCCCCCTCTATCCCCCTCTTCATTCCCCACCACAACCCCAACCCTCCCCTCTTCATTCTCCTCCACCTCCACCTCCCTCCCCCTCTTCATTCCCATCCACCAACCCCTCCCTCCCCGTCTTCATTCTCCTCCCCTCCCCCACCCTCCCCCTCATCATTCCCCTCCACCTCCCCATCCCACCCTCTCCTCATTCCCATCCACCACACTTACCCTCCCCCTCTTCATTCTCCTCCACCTCCCCCTCCCTCCCCCTCTTCCTTCTCGTCCACCTCCCCCACCCTCCCCCTCTTCATTCCCCTCCACCACCCCCTCTCTCCCCCTCTTCATTATCCTCCACCTCCCCCTGCCTCCCCCTCGTCTTTCTCCTCCACCTCCCCCTCACTCTGCCTCTTCATTTCCCTCCAACTACCCCTCCCTCCTCCTCTTCATTCCCCTCCCCCACCCTCACCCTCTTCATTCTCCTCCACCAACCCCTCCCTCTCCCTCTTCATTCCCCTCCACCACACCCTCCCTCACCCTCTTCATTCTCCTCCACCACCCCCTCCCTCCCCCTCTTCATTCCCCTCCACCACCCCCTCCCTCCCCCTCTTCATTCCCCTCCACCAAACCATCCCTCCCCCTCTTCATTCTCCTCCACCACCCCCTGCCTCCCCTTCTTCATTCCCCGCCCCCTCTCTCACCCACATCATACTCCTCCTCAAGCCCCTCCCTCCCCCTCTTCATTCCCCTCCACCACCCCCTCCCTCCCCCTCTTCATTCCCCTCCAACTGCCTCACCCTCTTCATTCTCCTCCACCACCCCCTATCTACCCCATTTCATTCACGTCCACCACCCCCTTCCTCCTCCTCTTCATTCTCCTCCACCACCCCCTCCGTCACCCTCTTCATTCCCCTCGCCCTCCCACGCCATCTTCATTCACCTCCACCACCCCCTCCCTTCGCCTCTTCATTCCCCTACCCCTCCCTCCCCCTCTTCATTCCCCTCCACCACCCCTCCCTTCGCCTCTTCATTCCCCTCCACCACGCCGTCCCAGCCCCACCTCATTCCCCACCTCACCCTCTTCATTCTCCTCCACCACCCCCTCCCTCCCCCTCTTCATTCCCCTCCACCACACCCTCCCTCCCCCTCTTCATTATCCTCCACCTCTCCCTGCCTCCCCCTCGTCTTTCTCCTCCACCTCCCCCTCACTCCGCCTCTTCATTCCCCTCCACCTATCCCTCCCTCCCCCTCTTCATACGCCTCCCCCACCCTCACGCTCTTCATTCTCCTCCACCAACCCCTCCCTCTCCCTCTTCATTCCCCTCCACCACCCCCTCCCTCCCCCTCTTCATTCTCCTCCACCACCCCCTCCCTCCCCCTCTTCATTCCCCTCCACCACCCCCTCCCTCCCCCTCTTCATTCCCCTCCACCAAACCATCCCTCCCACTCTTCATTCTCCTCCACCACCCCCTGCCTCCCCCTCTTCATTCCCCGCCCCCTCCCTCACCCACATCATACTCCTCCACTACCCCTTCCCTCACCCTCTTCATTCCCCTCCACCATCCCCTCACTCCCCCTCTTCATTCCCTTCCATTACCCCCTCCCTCCCCCTCTTCATTCCCCTCCAACTGCCTCACCCTCTTCATTCTCCTCCACCACCCCTATCTACTCCACTTCATTCACGTCCACCACCCCCTTCCTCCTCCTCTTCATTCTCCTCCACCACCCCCTCCGTAACCCTCTTCATTCCCCTCGCCCTCCCACACCATCTTCATTCACCTCCACCACCCCCTCCCTTCGCCTCTTCATTCTCCTACCCCTCCCTCCCCCTCTTCGTTCCCCTCCACCACCCCTCCCTCCTCCTCTTCATTCTCCTCCCCCACCCCCTCCGTCACCCTCTTCATTCCCCTCGCCCTCCCACACCCTCTTCATTCACCTCCAACACCCCCTCCCTTCGCCTCTTCATTCCCCTCCACCACGCCGTCCCAGCCCCACCTCATTCACCCCCTCACCCTCTTCATTCTCCTCCACCTCCCCATCCCTCACCCTCTTCATTCCCCTACACAACTGCCTCCCTCCCACTGTTCATTCCCCTCCACCATACCCTCCCTCCTCGCTTCATTCCCCTCCACCACCCCCTCACTCCCACTCTTCATTCTCCTCCCCTACACCCACCCTACCCTCTTCATTCCCCTCCACCTTGCCCTCCCTCCCCTATTCTTTCCCAACCACCACCCTCTCCCTCCCCCTCTTCATTCCCCTCCACCACCCCCTCCTACCACCTCTTCATACTCCTCCCCCACCCACCACCTCTTCATTCCCATCCGCCACCCCTTACCACCCCCTCTTCATTCTACTCCACCTCCTCCTCCATCCCCCTCTTCTGTCTCCTCCACATCCCCCACACTCCCCCTCTTCATTCCCCTCCACCACCCCCTCCCTCCCCCTCTTCATTATCCTCCACCTCCCCCTGCCTCCCCCTCGTCTTTCTCCTCCACCTCCCCCTCACTCTGCCTCTTCATTTCCCTCCAACTACCCCTCCCTCCCCCTCTTCATTCCCCTCCCCCACCCGCACCCTCTTCATTCTCCTACACCAACCCCTCCCTCTCACTCTTCATTCCCCTCCACCACACCCTCCCTCCCCCTCTTCATTCTCCTCCACCACCCCCTCCCTCCCCCTCTTCATTCCCCTCCACCACCCCCTCCCTCCCCCTCTTCATTCCCCTCCACCAAACCATCCCTCCCCCTCTTCATTCTCCTCCACCACCCCTGCCTCCCCTTCTTCATTCCCCGCCCCCTCTCTCACCCACATCATACTCCTCCACAACCCCCTCCCTCCCCCTCTTCATTCCCCTCCACTACCCCCTCCCTCCCCCTCTCATTCCCCTCCAACTGCCTCCCCCTCTTCATTCTCCTCCACCACCCCCTATCTACCCCATTTCATTCACGTCCACCACCCCCTCCCGTCGCCTCTTCATTCCCCTACCCCTCCCTCCTCCTCTTCGTTCCCCTCCACCACCCCTCCCTCCTCCTCTTCATTCTCCTCCCCCACCCCCTCCGTCACCCTCTTCATTCCCCTCGCCCTCCCACACCATCTTCATTCACCTCCACCACCCCTCCCTACCCCTCTTCATTCCCCTCCTCCTCCCTCACCCTCTTCATTCTCCACCACGAACCCCTCGCTCCCCCTCTTCATTCTCACCCACCACCGCCTCCCTCCCCCTCTTCATTCCCCACCCCCTCCCTCAACATCTTCATTCTCCTCCACCACACCCTCCCACACCCTCTTCATTCCCCTCGACCATCCCTCCTACACCCTCTTCATTCCCCTCCATATCCCGCCCCCACTTCATTCATCTCCACCTCCCCTCTATCCCCCTCTTCATTCCCCACCACAACCCCATCCCTCCGCTCCTCATTCCCCTCCACCTCCCCCTCCATCCCCCTCTTCATTCCCATCCACCAACCCCTCCCTCCCCGTCTTCATTCTCCTCCCCTCCCCCAACCTCCCCCTCATCATTCCCCTCCACCTCCCCATCCCACCCTCTCCTCATTCCCATCCACCACACTTACCCTCCCCCTCTTCATTCTCCTCCACCTCCCCCTCCCTCCCCCTCTTCTTTCTCCTCCACCTCCCCCACCCACCCCCTCTTCATTCCCCTCCACCACCCCCTCCCTCCCCCTCTTCATTATCCTCCACCTCTCCATGCCTCCCCCTCGTCTTTCTCCTCCACCTCCCCCTCACTCCGCCTCTTCATTCCCCTCCACCTACCCCTCCCTCCCCCTCTTCATTCCCCTCCCCCACCCTCACGCTCTTCATTCTCCTCCACCAACCCCTCCCTCTCCCTCTTCATTGCCCTCGACCACCCCCTCCCTCCCCCTCTTCATTCTCCTCCACCACCCCCTCCCTCCCCCTCTTCATTCCCCTCCACCACCCCCTCCCTCCCCCTCTTCATTCCCCTTCACCAAACCATCCCTCCCACTCTTCATTCTCCTCCACCACCCCCTGCCTCCCCCTCTTCATTCCCCGCCCCCTCGCTCACCCACATCATACTCCTCCACTACCCCTTCCCTCACCCTCTTCATTCCCCTCCACCATCCCCACCCTCCCCCTCTTCATTCCCTTCTATTACCCCCTCCGTCCCCCTCTTCATTCCCCTCCAACTGCCTCACCCTCTTCATTCTCCTCCACCACCCCCTGTCTACTCCACTTCATTCACGTCCACCACCCCCTTCCTCCTCCTCTTCATTCTCCTCCACCACCCCCTCCGTAACCCTCTTCATTCCCCTCGCCCTCCCACACCATCTTCATTCACCTCCACCACACCCTCCCGTCGCCTCTTCATTCCCCTACCCCTCCCTCCTCCTCTTCGTTCCCCTCCACCACCCCTCCCTCCTCCTCTTCATTCTCCTCCCCCACCCCCTCCGTCACCCTCTTCATTCCCCTCGCCCTCCCACACCCTCTTCATTCACCTCCAACACCCCCTCCCTTCGCCTCTTCATTCCCCTCCACCACGCCGTCCCAGCCCCACCTCATTCCCCCCTCACCCTTTTCATTCTCCTCCACCTCCCCATCCCTCACCCTCTTCATTCCCCTGCACAACTGCCTCCCTCCCACTGTTCATTCCCTTCCACCATACCCTCCCTCCCACTCTTCATTCTCCTCCCCCACACCCACCCACACACTCTTCATTCCCCTCCACCTTGACCTCCCTCCCCTATTCTTTCCCAACCACCACCCTCTCCCACCCCCTCTTCATTCCCCTCCACCACCCCCTCCTACCCCCTCATCATACTCCTCCCCCACCCACCACCTCTTCATTCCCATCCACCACCCCTTACCACCCCCTCTTCATTCTACTCCACCTCCTCCTCCATCCCCCAGTTCTTTCTCCTCCACCTCCCCCACCCTCCCCCTCTTCACTCTCCTCCACCAGCCCCTCCATCCCCCTCACATTCCCCTCCTCATACCCCTCCTTCCCCCTCTTCCTTCCCATCCACCACCCTATCCCTCCCCCTCTTCATTCCCCTCCACCACCCCCTCCCTCCACGGCTTCATTCCCCTCCACCAAACCCCATCCTACCCCTCTTCATTCCCCTCCAAACCCCCTCATCCTCTTCATTCCTCTCCACCACCCCCTCCCTCCCCCTCTTCATTCCCCTCCACAGAACCATCCCTCCCCCACTTCATTCTCCTCCACCACCCCCTGCCTCCCCCTCTGCATTCCCCTCCCCCTCCCTCACCCACATCATACTCCTCCACAACCCCCTCCCTCCCCTCTTCATTCCCCTCCACCACACCCTCCCTCCCCCTCTTCATTCCCTTCCACGACCCACTCCCTCCCCCTCTTCATTCCCCTCCACCTGCCTCAACCTCTTCATTCTCCTCCACCACACCCTCCCTCCCCATCTTCTTTCCCCTCCACCACCCCCTCCCTCCCCCTCTTCATTCTCCTCCACCACCGCCTCCCACCCCCTCTTCATTCCCCTTCTCCTCCCTTCCCCTCTTCATTCTCATCCACCACCCCCTCCCTCCCCTCTTCATTCTCCTCCACCACCTCCTCCGTTCCCCTGTTCTTTCTCCTCCACCTCCCCCCTCCCCGTCTTCATTCTCCTCCACCATCCCCTCCATCCCCCTCTTCATTCCCCTCCTCCATCCCCTCCTTCCCCCTCTTCCTTCCCATCCAGCACCCAATCCCTCCCCCTCTCCATTCCCCTCCACCACCCCTCCCTCCCCCGCTTCATTCCCCTCCACCTAACCCCTCCCTCCCCCTCTTCATTCCCCTCCAAACCCCCTCCCCTCTTCATTCCCCTCCCCCTCCCCCTCCCTCCCGCTCTTCATTCCCCTCCACCACACCCTCCCTGCCCCTCTTCATACCCCTCCTCCTCCCTCACCCTCTTCATTCTCCACCACGACCCCCTCCCTCCCCCTCTTCATTCTCCTCTAATACCCCCTCCGTCTCCCTCTTCATTCCCCTACCCCTCCCTCCCCCTCTTCATTCCCATCCACCACCCCTCCCTCCCCCTCTTCATTCTAATCCACCAACCCCTCCCTCACCCTCTTCATTCTCCTCACCCACCCCCTCCCTTCACCTCTTCATGCCACTCCACCACCCCCTCCCAGCCTCACCTCATTCCCCTTCCCCTCCCTCACCCTCTTCATTCTCCTCCACCTCCCCCTCTCACCCCCTCTTCATTCCCCTGCACAACCCCCTCCCTCCCACTCTTCATTCCCCTCCACCACCCCCTCCCTCCCCCGCTTCATTCCCCTCCACCAAACCCTTCCATCCCACTCTTCATTCTCCTCCCCCACCCACACCCTGTACTTTCTCCTCCACCATCCCCTGCCAATACCTCTTCATTCCCCTCCACCACCCACTCCCTCCCCTTCTTCATTCCCATCAACCTACCCCTCCCTCCCCCACTTCATTCCCATCCTCCACCCCCTACCACCCCCTCTGCATTCTACTCCACGTCCTCCTCCGTCCCCCTGTTCTTTCTCCTGCACCTCCCCTCCCTCCCCCTCTTCATTCTCCTCCACCACCCCCTCCATCCCCCTCTTCATTCCCCTCCTCCATCCCCTCCTTCCCCCTCTTCCTTCCCATCCACCACCCCATCCCTCCCCCTCTTCATTCCCCTCCACCACCCCCTCCCACCCCCGCTTCATTCCCATCCACCAAACCCATCCCTACCCCTCCTCATTACCCTCCAAAACCCCTCCCCCTCTTCATTCCCCTCCACCTCCCCCTCCCTACCGCTCTTCATTCCCCTCCACGACCCCCTCCCTACCCCTCTTCATTCCCCTCCTCCTCCCTCACCCCCTTCATACTCCACCACGAACCCCTCGCTCCCCCTCTTCATTCTCACCCACCACCGCCTCCCTCCCCCTCTTCATTCCCCACCCCCTCCCTCAACATCTTCATTCTCCTCCACCACACCCTCCCACCCCCTCTTCATTCCCCTCGACCATCCCTCCCACACCCTCTTTATTCCCCTCCATATCCCGCCCCCACTTCATTCACCTCCACCTCCCCCTCTATCCCTCACTTCATTCCCCACCACAACCGCATCCCTCCCCTCCTCATTCCCCCCCACCTCCCCCTCCCACCCCCTCTTCATTCCCATCCACCAACAGCTCCCTCCCTGTTTTCATTCTCCCCCCTCCCCCACCCTCCCCCTCATCATTCCCCTCCACCTCCCCATCCCACCCTCTCCTCATTCCCATCCACCACACTTACCCTCCCCCTCTTCATTCTCCTCCACCTCCCCCTCCCTCCCCCTCTTCTTTCTCCTCCACCTCCCCCTCCCTCCCCCTCTTCATTCCCCTCCACCTACCCCTCACTCCCCCTCTTCATTCCCCTCCACCACCCCCTACCTCCCCCTCTTCATTATCCTCCACCTCCCCCTGCCTCCCCCTCGTCTTTCTCCTCCACCTCCCCCTCACTCCGCCTCTTCATTCACCTCCACCGACCCCTCCCTCCCCCTCTTCATTCCCCTCCCCCACCCTCACCCTCTTCATTCTCCTCCACCACCCTTTCCCTCCACCTCTTCATTCTCCTCCACCACCCCCTCCCTCCCCCTCTTCATTCCCCTCCACCACCCCCTCCCTCCCCCTCTTCATTCCCTGCCCCCTCCCTCACCCACATCATACTCCTCCACAACCCCCTCCCTCCCCCTCTTCATTCCCCTCCACCACCCCCTCCCTCCCCTCTTCATTCCCTTCCACTACCCCTCCCTCCCCCTCTTCATTCCCCTCCAACTGCCTCACCCTCTTCATTCTCCTCCACCACCCCTATCTACTCCACTTCATTTACCTCCACCACCCCCTTCCTCCTCCTCTTCATTCTCCTCCCCCACCCCCTCCGTCACCCTCTTCATTCCCCACGCCCTCCGACACCCTCTTCATTCACCTCCAACTCCCCCTCCCTTCACCTCTTCATTCCCCTCCACCACGCGGACCCAGCCCCACCTCATTCCCTCCCTCACCCTCTTCATTCTCCTCCACCTCCCCATATCTCCCCCTCTTCATTCCCCTGCACAACTGCCTCCCTCCCACTGTTCATTCCCCTCCACCATACCCTCCCTCCCCGCTTCATTCCCCTCCACCACCCCCTCCCTCCCACTCTTCATTCTCCTCCCCGACACCCACCCTAACCCCCTTCATTCCCCTCCACCTCCCCCTCCCTCCCCCTATTCTTTCCCAACCACCACCCTCTCCCTCCTCCTCTTCATTCCCCTCCACCACCCCCTCCTACCCCCTCTTCATACTCCTCCCCCACTCACCACCTCTTCATTCCCATCCACCACCCCTTACCACCCCCTCTTCATTCTACTCCACCTCCTCCTCCATCCCCCAGTTCTTTCTCCTCCACCACCCAATCCCTCCCCCTCTTCATTCCCCTCCACCACCCCCTCCCTCCCCGGCTTCATTCCCCTCCACCTAACCCCAACCTACCCCTCTTCATTCCCCTCCAAACCCCCTCATCCTCTTCATTCCCCTACACCTCCCCCTCCCTCCCGCTCTTCATTCCCCTCCACCTCCCCATCCCACCCTCTCCTCATTCCCATCCACCACACTTACCCTCCCCCTCTTCATTCTCCTCCACCTCCCCCTCCCTCCCCCTCTTCTTTCTCCTCCACCTCCCCCACCCACCCCCTCTTCATTCCCCTCCACCACCCCCTCCCTCCCCCTCTTCATTATCCTCCACCGCTCCCTGCCTCCCCCTCGTCTTTCTCCTCCACCTCCCCCTCACTCCGCCTCTTCATTCCCCTCCACCTCCCCCTCCCTCCCCCTCTTCATTCCCCTCCCCCACCCTCACGCTCTTCATTCTCCTCCACCAACCCCTCCCTCTCCCTCTTCATTGCCCTCGACCACCCCCTCCCTCCCCCTCTTCATTCTCCTCCACCACCCCCTCCCTCCCCCTCTTCATTCCCCTCCACCACCCCCTCCCTCCCCCTCTTCATTCCCCTTCACCAAACCATCCCTCCCACTCTTCATTCTCCTCCACCACCCCCTGCCTCCCCCTCTTCATTCCCCGCCCCCTCCCTCACCAACATCATACTCCTCCACTACCCCTTCCCTCACCCTCTTCATTCCCCTCCACCATCCCCTCCCTCCCCCTCTTCATTCCCTTCTATTACCCCCTCCGTCCCCCTCTTCATTCCCCTCCAACTGCCTCACCCTCTTCATTCTCCTCCACCACCCCCTGTCTACTCCACTTCATTCACGTCCACCACCCTCTTCCTCCTCCTCTTCATTCTCCTCCACCACCCCCTCCGTAACCCTCTTCATTCCCCTCGCCCTCCCACACCATCTTCATTCACCTCCACCACCCCCTCCCGTCGCCTCTTCATTCCCCTACCCCTCCCTCCTCCTCTTCGTTCCCCTCCACCACCCCTCCCTCCTCCTCTTCATTCTCCTCCCCCACCCCCTCCGTCACCCTCTTCATTCCCCTCGCCCTCCCACACCCTCTTCATTCACCTCCAACACCCCCTCCCTTCGCCTCTTCATTCCCCTCCACCACGCCGTCCCAGCCCCACCTCATTCCCCCCTCACCCTTTTCATTCTCCTCCACCTCCCCATCCCTCACCCTCTTCATTCCCCTGCACAACTGCCTCCCTCCCACTGTTCATTCCCCTCCACCATACCCTCCCTCCCACTCTTCATTCTCCTCCCCCACACCCACCCACACACTCTTCATTCCCCTCCACCTTGCCCTCCCTCCCCTATTCTTTCCCAACCACCACCCTCTCCCACCCCCTCTTCATTCCCCTCCACCACCCCCTCCTACCCCCTCTTCATACTCCTCCCCCACCCACCACCTCTTCATTCCCATCCACCACCCCTTACCACCCCCTCTTCATTCTACTCCACCTCCTCCTCCATCCCCCAGTTCTTTCTCCTCCACATCCCCCACCCTCCCCCTCTTCACTCTCCTCCACCAGCCCCTCCATCCCCCGCACATTCCCCTCCTCAAACCCCTCCTTCCCCCTCTTCCTTCCCATCCACCACCCTATCCCTCCCCCTCTTCATTCCCCTCCACCACCCCCTCCCTCCACGGCTTCATTCCCCTCCACCAAACCCCATCCTACCCCTCTTCATTCCCCTCCAAACCCCCTCATCCTCTTCATTCCTCTCCACCACCCCCTCCCTCCCCCTCTTCATTCCCCTCCACAGAACCATCCCTCCCCCACTTCATTCTCCTCCACCACCCCCTGCCTCCCCCTCTGCATTCCCCTCCCCCTCCCTCACCCACATCATACTCCTCCACAACCCCCTCCCTCCCCTCTTCATTCCCCTCCACCACACCCTCCCTCCCCCTCTTCATTCCCTTCCACGACCCACTCCCTCCCCCTCTTCATTCCCCTCCACCTGCCTCAACCTCTTCATTCTCCTCCACCGCACCCTACCTCCCCATCTTCTTTCCCCTCCACCACCCCCTCCCTCCCCCTCTTCATTCTCCTCCACCACCGCCTCCCACCCCCTCTTCATTCCCCTTCTCATCCCTTCCCCTCTTCATTCTCATCCACCACCCCCTCCCTCCCCTCTTCATTCTCCTCCACCACCTCCTCCGTTCCCCTGTTCTTTCTCCTCCACCTCCCCCCTCCCCGTCTTCATTCTCCTCCACCATCCCCTCCATCCCCCTCTTCATTCCCCTCCTCCATCCCCTCCTTCCCCCTCTTCCTTCCCATCCAGCACCCAATCCCTCCCCCTCTCCATTCCCCTCCACCACCCCTCCCTCCCCCGCTTCATTCCCCTCCACCTAACCCCTCCCTCCCCCTCTTCATTCCCCTCCAAACCCCCTCCCCCTCTTCATTCCGCTCCCCCTCCCCCTCCCTCCCGCTCTTCATTCCCCTCCACCACACCCTCCCTGCCCCTCTTCATACCCCTCCTCCTCCCTCACCCTCTTCATTCTCC
The DNA here is from genome assembly GCF_036365525.1 of Heterodontus francisci. Taxonomy (NCBI): domain Eukaryota; kingdom Metazoa; phylum Chordata; class Chondrichthyes; order Heterodontiformes; family Heterodontidae; genus Heterodontus; species Heterodontus francisci. The sequence goes on along the minus strand of NW_027142211.1, from coordinate 84,927 downwards.
ACCACGACCCCCTCCCTCCCCCTCTTCATTCTCCTCTAATACCCCCTCCCTCCCCCTCTTCATTCCCCTACCCCTCCCTCCCCCTCTTCATTCCCATCCACCACCCCTCCCTCCCCCTCTTCATTCTAATCCACCAACCCCTCCCTCACCCTCTTCATTCTCCTCACCCACCCCCTCCCTTCACCTCTTCATGCCACTCCACCACCCCCTCCCAGCCTCACCTCATTCCCCTTCCCCTCCCTCACCCTCTTCATTCTCCTCCACCTCCCCCTCTCACCCCCTCTTCATTCCCCTGCACAACCCCCTCCCTCCCACTCTTCATTCCCCTCCACCACCCCCTCCCTCCCCCGCTTCATTCCCCTCCACCAAACCCTTCCCTCCCACTCTTCATTCTCCTCCCCCACCCACACCCTCTACTTTCTCCTCCACCATCCCCTGCCAATACCTCTTCATTCCCCTCCACCACCCACTCCCTCCCCCTCTTCATTCCCATCAACCTACCCCTCCCTCCCCCACTTCATTCCCATCCTCCACCCCCTACCACCCCCTCTGCATTCTACTCCACGTCCTCCTCCGTCCTCCTGTTCTTTCTCCTCCACCTCCCCATCCCTCCCCCTCTTCATTCTCCTCCACCACCCCCTCCATCCCCCTCTTCATTCCCCTCCTCCATCCCCTCCTTCCCCCTCTTCCTTCCCATCCACCACCCCATCCCTCCCCTCTTCATTCCCCTCCACCACCCCCTCCCACCCCCGCTTCATTCCCATCCACCAAACCCATCCCTACCCCTCCTCATTACCCTCCAAAACCCCTCCCCTCTTCATTCCCATCCACCTCCCCCTCCCTACCGCTCTTCATTCCCCTCCACGACCCCCTCCCTACCCCTCTTCATTCCCCTCCTCCTCCCTCACCCCCTTCATACTCCACCACGAACCCCTCGCTCCCCCTCTTCATTCTCACCCACCACCGCCTCCCTCCCCCTCTTCATTCCCCACCCCCTCCCTCAACATCTTCATTCTCCTCCACCACACCCTCCCACCCCCTCTTCATTCCCCTCGACCATCCCTCCCACACCCTCTTCATTCCCCTCCATATCCCGCCCCCACTTCATTCACCTCCACCTCCCCCTCTATCCCTCACTTCATTCCCCACCACAACCGCATCCCTCCCCTCCTCATTCCCCTCCACCTCCCCCACCCACCCCCTCTTCATTCCCATCCACCAACCGCTCCCTCCCTGTTTTCATTCTCCCCCCTCCCCCACCCTCCCCCTCATCATTCCCCTCCACCTCCCCATCCCACCCTCTCCTCATTCCCATCCACCACACTTACCCTCCCCCTCTTCATTCTCCTCCACCTCCCCCTCCCTCCCCCTCTTCTTTCTCCTCCACCTCCCCCTCCCTCCCCCTCTTCATTCCCCTCCACCTACCCCTCACTCCCCCTCTTCATTCCCCTCCACCACCCCCTACCTCCCCCTCTTCATTATCCTCCACCTCCCCCTGCCTCCCCCTCGTCTTTCTCCTCCACCTCCCCCTCACTCCGCCTCTTCATTCACCTCCACCGACCCCTCCCTCCCCCTCTTCATTCCCCTCCCCCACCCTCACCCTCTTCATTCTCCTCCACCACCCCCTCCCTCCACCTCTTCATTCTCCTCCACCACCCCCTCCCTCCTCCTCTTCATTCCCCTCCACCACCCCCTCCCTCCCCCTCTTCATTCCCTGCCCCCTCCCTCACCCACATCATACTCCTCCACAACCCCCTCCCTCCCCCTCTTCATTCCCCTCCACCACCCCCTCCCTCCCCTCTTCTTTCCCTTCCACTACCCCTCCCTCCCCCTCTTCATTCCCCTCCAACTGCCTCACCCTCTTCATTCTCCTCCACCACCCCTATCTACTCCACTTCATTTACCTCCACCACCCCCTTCCTCCTCCTCTTCATTCTCCTCCCCCACCCCCTCCGTCACCCTCTTCATTCCCCACGCCCTCCGACACCCTCTTCATTCACCTCCAACTCCCCCTCCCTTCACCTCTTCATTCCCCTCCACCACGCGGCCCCAGCCCCACCTCATTCCCTCCCTCACCCTCTTCATTCTCCTCCACCTCCCCATATCTCCCCCTCTTCATTCCCCTGCACAACTGCCTCCCTCCCACTGTTCATTCCCCTCCACCATACCCTCCCTCCCCGCTTCATTCCCCTCCACCACCCCCTCCCTCCCACTCTTCATTCTCCTCCCCGACACCCACCCTAACCCCCTTCATTCCCCTCCACCTCCCCCTCCCTCCCCCTATTCTTTCCCAACCACCACCCTCTCCCTCCTCCTCTTCATTCCCCTCCACCACCCCCTCCTACCCCCTCTTCACACTCCTCCCCCACTCACCACCTCTTCATTCCCATCCACCACCCCTTACCACCCCCTCTTCATTCTACTCCACCTCTTCCTCCATCCCCCAGTTCTTTCTCCTCCACCACCCAATCCCTCCCCCTCTTCATTCCCCTCCACCACCCCCTCCCTCCCCGGCTTCATTCCCCTCCACCTAACCCCACCCTACCCCTCTTCATTCCCCTCCAAACCCCCTCATCCTCTTCATTCCCCTACACCTCCCCCTCCCTCCCGCTCTTCATTCCCCTCCACCACACCCTCCCTACCCCTCTTCATTCCCCTCCTCCTCCCTCACCCTCTTCATTCCCCTCCACAACCCCCTCCCTCCCCCTCTTCATTCTCCTCCATCACCGCCTCCCTCCCCCTGTTCATTCCCCTCCCCCTCCCTCCAGCTCTTCATTCTCCTCCACCACACCTTCCCACCTCCTCTTCTTTCCCCTCGACCATCCCCTCCAACACCCTCTTCATTCACCTCCATAACCCTCACCCTCTTCATTCACATCCACCTCCCCCTCCCTCCCCCACTTCATTCCCCACCACAACCCAATCCCTCCCCTCTTCATTCCCATCCACCACAACCTACCACCCCCTCTTCATTCTGCTCCACCTCCTCCTCCCTCCCCCTGTTCTTTCCCCTCCACCTCCCCTCCCTCCCCCTCTTCATTCCCATCCACTACGCAATCCCACCACATCTTCATTGCCCTGCACCTCCCCCTCCCTCCCGCTCTTCATTCACCTCCACCACCCCCTCCCTACCCCTCTTCATTCCCCTCCTCCTCCCTCACCCTCTTCATTCTCCTCCACCACCACCTCCCTCCCCCTCTTCATTCTCCTCCACCACCGCCTTCGTGCCCCTCATCATTCCCCTCCCCCTCCCTCACCCTCTTCATTCTCCTCCACCACACCCTCCCACCCCTTCTTCATTCCCCTCCACCACCCCCTCCCTCCCCCGCATCATTCCCCTCCCGGTCCCTCACGTTCTTCATTCTCCTCCACCACCCCCTCCCTCCCCCTCTTCATTCCACTCCAAAACCCCCTCCCTCCCCTCTTCATTCCCCTTCACCACCCCCTCCCTACTACTCTTCATTTCGCTCCACCACCCCCACCCTCCCACTCTTCATTCGCCTCCACCTCCCCTCCCTACCCCTCTTCAATCCCCTCCACCATCCCCTCCCAAGCCCCTCATCATTCACCTACAACTCCCCCTCCTTTCCCCTCTTCTTTCCCCTCCACCACCCTCTCCCTCCCCCTCTTCATTCTCCTCCCCCTCCCACACTCACTTCATTCTCCTCCACCACCCCCTCCCTCCCCCTCTTCATTCTCCTCCACCGCCCCCTCCCTCCACCTCTTCATTCCCCTCCACCACCGCCTCCCACACCCTCTTCATTCCCCTCCCCATCCCTCCCCTCTTCATTCCCCTCCACCACCGCCTCCCACACCCTCTTCATTCCCCTCCCCATCCCTCCCCTCTTCATTCCCCTCCACCTCCCCTTCCCTCCCCATTTTCATTCTCCTCCCCCTCCCCCACCCTCCCCCTCTTCATTCCCCTCCACCTCCCCCTCCCTCCTTCTCTTCATTCCCATCCACCACCCTCTCCCTCCCCCTCTTCATTCCCCTCCACCTCCCGCTCCCTCCCCCTCTTCTTTCTCCTCCACCTCCCCATCCCTCCCCCACTTCATTCCCCTCCACCACCCCCTCCCTCCCCCTCTTCATTCCCCTCCCCCACCCTCAACCTCTTCATTCTCCTCCACCAACCCCACCCTCGCCCTCTTCATTCCCCTCCACCAAACCATCCCTCCCGTTCTTCATTCTCCTCCACCACACCCTGCCTCCCCTTCTTCATTGCCCTCCCCCTCCCTCACCCACATCACACTCCTCCACAACACCCTCCCTCCCCCTCTTCATTCCCCTCCAGCACCCCCTCTCTCCCCCTATTCATTCCCTTCCACCACCCCCTCCCTCCCCCTCTTCATTCCCCTCCGCCTCCCTCACCCTCTTCATTCTCTTTTACAAACCCCTCACTCCCCCTCTTCATTCTTCTCCACCACTCCTTCCCACCCCCTCTTAATTCCCCTCCGCCACCCTCACCCTCTTCATTCTCCTCCACCACCCCTCCCGCCCCCTCTTCATTCCCCTCCACCACCCGCTCCAACCCCCTCTTCATTCCCATCCCCCTCCCTCACCCTCTTCACTCTCCTCCACCTCCACCTCCCACACCCTCCTCATTCCAAACCACCATCCACTCGCTCCCCCTCTTCATTCCCGTCCCCCACCCTCATTCTCTTCATTCTCCTCCACCAACCCCTCCCTCCCCCTCTTCATTACCCTCCACCACCCCCTCCCTCCCCCTCTTCATTCTCCTCCAGCACTCCCTCCCTCCCCCTCTTCATTGCCCTCCACCACCCCCTCCCTCCCCCTCTTCATTCCCCTCCACCAAACCATCCCTCCCCCACTTCATTCTCCTCCACCACCCCCTGCCTCCCCCTCTTCATTCCCCTTCCCCTCCCTCACCCACATCATACTCCTCCACAACCCCCCTCTCCCTCTTCATTCCCCTCCACCACCCACTCCCACCGCCTCTTCATTCCCTTCCACCACCCCTTCCCTCCCCCTCTTCATTCCCCTCCACCTGCCTCACCCTCTTCATTCACCTCCACCACCCCCTCGCTCCCCCTCTTCATTCTCCTCCTACACCCACTCCCTCCCCCACTTCATTCTCCTTCACCACCCGCTCCCTCAGCCTCTTCATTCCCCTCCCCTTCCGACACCCTCTTGATTCTCCTCCACCACCCTCTCCCTTCGCCTCTTCATTCCCCTCCTCCAACCCCTCCCAGCCCCACTTCATTCCCATCCCCCTCCTTCACCCTCTTAATTCTCCTCCACCTCCCCCTCCCTCCCCCTCTTCATTCCCCTGCACAACCCACTCCCTCCCTCTCTTCATTCCCCTCCACCACTCCCTCCCTTCCAGCTTCATTCCCCTCCACCACCCCATCCCATCCCCTCTTCATTCCCTTCCACGACCCCCTACCTACCAATCTTCATTCCCCTCCACCACCCCCTCCCTCCCCCTCATCGTTCACCTACACCTCCCCTCCTTCCCCCTCTTCATTCCCCTCCACCACCCTATCCCTCCCCCTCTTCATCTCCCTCCCCCTCCCCACTCACTTCATTCTCCTCCAGCACCCCCTACCTCCCCCTCTTCATTCTCCTCCACCACCCCCACCCTCCCCTCTTCATTCCCCTCCCTCTCACTCACCCTCTTCATTCCCCTCCACCTCCAACCTCCCTCCACCAATTCATTCCCATCCACCACCCCCTCCCTCCCCATCTTCATTCTCCACCCCCTCCCCCGCCCTCCCCCTCTTCTTTCCCCTCCACCAAACCATGCCTCCCGTTCTTCATTCTCCTCCACCACACCCTGCCTCTCCTTCTTCATTGCCCTCCCCCTCCCTCACCCACATCATACTCCTCCACAACACCCTCCCTCCCCCTCTTCATTCCCCTCCAACACCCCCTCTCTCCCCCTATTCATTCCCTTCCACCCCCCCCTCCCTCCCCCTCTTCATTCCCCTCCGCCTCCCTCACCCTCTTCATTCTCTTCCACAAACCCCTCACTCCCCCTCTTCATTCTTCTCCACCACTCCCTCCCACCCCCTCTTAATTCCCCTCCGCCTCCCTCACCCTCTTCATTCTCCTCCACCACCCCTCCCGCCCCCTCTTCATTCCCCTCCACCACCCGCTCCAACCCCCTCTTCATTCCCATCCCCCTCCCTCATCCTCTTCACTCTCCTCCACCTCCCCCTCCCACACCCTCCTCATTCCAATCCACCATCCACTCGCTCCCCCTCTTCATTCCCGTCCCCCACCCTCATTCTCTTCATTCTCCTCCACCAACGCCTCCCTCCCCCTCTTCATTACCCTCCACCACCCCCTCCCTCCCCCTCTTCATTCTCCTCCAGCACCCCCTCCCTCCCCCTCTTCATTCCCCTCCACCAAACCATCCCTCCCCCACTTCATTCTGCTCCACCACCCCCTGCCTCCCCCTCTTCATTCCCTTTCCCCTTCCTCACCCTCTTCATTCCCCTCCACCACCCACTCCCACCGCCTCTTCATTCCCTTCCACCACCCCTTCCCTCCCCCTCTTCATTCCCCTCCACCTGCCTCACCCTCTTCATTCACCTCCACCACCCCCTCGCTCCCCCTCTTCATTCTCCTCCTACACCCACTCCCTCCCCCACTTCATTCTCCTTCACCACCCGCTCCCTCAGCCTCTTCATTCCCCTCCCCTTCCGACACACTCTTGATTCTCCTCCACCACCCTCTCCCTTCCCCTCTTCATTCCACTCCTCCAACCCCTCCCAGCCCCACTTCATTCCCATCCCCCTCCTTCACCCTCTTCATTCTCCTCCACCTCCCCCTCCCTCCCCCTCTTCATTCCCCTGCACAACCCACTCCCTCCCCCTCTTCATTCCCCTCCACCACTCCCTCCCTTCCAGCTTCATTCCCCTCCACCACCCCATTCCATCCCCTCTTCATTCCCTTCCACGACCCCCTACCTACCAATCTTCATTCCCCTCCACCACCCCCTCCCTCCCCCTCATCATTCACCTGCACCTCCCCTCCTTCCCCCTCTTCATTCCCCTCCACCACCCTATCCCTCCCCCTCTTCATTCCCCTCCCCCTCCCACACTCACTTCATTCTCCTCCACCACCCCCAACCTCCCCCTCTTCATTCTCCTCCACCACCCCCACCCTCCCCTCTTCATTCCCCTCCCTCTCACTCACCCTCTTCATTCCCCTCCACCTCCAACCTCCCTCCCCCAATTCATTCCCATCCACCACCCCCTCCCTCCCCATCTTCATTCTCCTCCCCCTCCCCCACCCTCCCCCTCTTCTTTCCCCTCCACCTCCCCCTCCCTCCCCCTCTTCATTCCCATCCACCACCCTCTCCCTGCCCCTCTACATTCCCCTCCACCTCCCCCTCCCTCCCCCTCTTCATTCCCATCCACCACCCTCTCCCTCCCCCTCTTCATTCCCCTCCACCTCCCCCTCCCTCCCCCTCTTCTTTCACCTTCACCACCGCCTCCCTCCCACTCTTCATTCTCCTCCACCAACCCCACCCTCCCTCTTCATTCGCCTCCACCACCCCCTCCCTCCCCCTCTTCATTCCCCTCCACCAAACCATCCCTCCCGTTCTTCATACTCCTCCACCACACCCTGCCTCCCCGTCTTCATTCCCCTCCCCTTCCCTCACCCACATCATACTCCTCCAAAGCATCCTCCCTCCCCCTCTTCATTCCCCTCCAGCACCCCCCTCTCCCCCTCTTCATTCTCTTCCACCACCCCCTCTCCCCCTCTTCATTCCCCTCCGCCTCCCTCACCCTCTTCATTCTCTTCCACCACCCCTCACTGCCCCTCTTCATTCTCCTCCACCACTCCCTCCCTCCCCCTCTTCATTCCCATCCACCACCCCCTCCCGCCCCCTCTTCATTCCCCTCCCCCACCCTCACCCTCTTCATTCTCCTCCACCAACCCCACCCTCCCATTTTCATTCGCCTCCACCACCCCCTCCCTCCCCCTCTTCATTCCCCTCCACCAAACCATCCCTCCCGTTCTTCATACTCCTCCACCACACCCTGCCTCCCCGTCTTCATTCCCCTCCCCTCCCTCACCCACATCATACTCCTCCAAAGCACCCTCCCTCCCCCTCTTCATTCCCCTCCAGCACCCCCCTCTCCCCCTCTTCATTCCCTTCCACCACCCCCTCTCCCCCTCTTCATTTCCCTCCGCCTCCTTCACCCTCTTCATTCTCTTCCACCACCCCCTCACTCCCCCTCTTCATTCTCCTCCACCACTCCCTCCCTCCCCCTCTTCATTCCCCTCCACCACAAGCTCCAACCCCCTCTTCATTCCCCACCCCCTCCCTCACCCTCTTCATTCTCCTCCACCGCCCACTCCCTCCCCCTCTTCTTTCTCCTCCACCTCCCCCTCCATCCCCCTCTTCATTGCCATCCTCCACTCCCTCCCTCCCCCTCTTCATTCACCTCCACCTCCCCTTTCCTCCCCCTCTTCATTCCCCTCCCCCTCCTCCTCCCACCCACTCTTCATTCCCCTCCACCTCCCCCTTCCTCCCATCTTCATTCCCCTCCACAAGCCCCTCCCTCCCCTTCTCCGTTCCCCACCACAACCACCTCTCCCCCTCTTCATTCCCCTCCACCACCCCCTCCATCCCCGTCTTCTTTCCTCTCCGCCTGCCCCTCCCTCCCCCTCATCTTTCCCATCCACCACCACCTCCCTCCCCCTCTTCATTCTCCTCCACCTCACCCTCCCTCCACCTCTTCCCCCTCCTCCACCTCCCAGTCCCACCCCTTCTTCATTCCCCTCCACCTCACCCTCCCTCCCCTCTTCATTCCCATCCACCACCCCCTCCCTCCCCCACTTCATTCTCCACCACCTCCCCCTCCCTCCCCCTCTTCTTTCTCCTCCACCACCACCTCACTCCTCTTCTTCATTCCCCTCCACCACACCCTCCCTCCCCCTCTTCATTCTCCTCCACCTCCCCCTCCCTCCCCCTCTTCTTTCTAGTCCACCACTCCCTCCCTCCCCCTCTTCTTTCTCCTCCACCTCCCCCTCCCTCCCCTCTTCGTTCTCCTCCAACTCCCTCCTCCCCCTCTTCTTTCTCCTCCACCTCCAGCTCCCTCCTCCTCTTCACTCCCCTCCATGACACCCTCCCTCCTCCTCTCCATTCTCCTCCACCTCCCCTGCCTCCCCCTCTTCATTCTCCACCACCTCCACCTCCCTCCTCCTCTTCTTTCTCCTATACCTCCCACCTCCTCTTCATACCCCTCCAATACCCCATCCTGCCCTCTCTTCATTCTCCTCCACCTCCCCTCTTCTTTCTCCTCCACCTCCCCATCCCTCCCCCTCTTCATTCTCCTCCACCTCCCCCCTCCCCCTCTTCTTTCTCCTCCACCTCCATCTCCCTCCTCCTCTTCATTCCCCTCCACGACCCGCTCCCTCCCCCTCTTCATTTTCTTCCACCTCCCCCACCCTCTTCCTCTTCTTTCTCCTCCATCTTCCGCTCCCTCTCCCTCTTCATTCTACTCCACCTCCCACACCCTACCCCTATTCATTCTCCCTACACCTCCCCCTCCCTCCCCCTCATCTTTATCCTCCACCTCCCCCTCCCTCCCCCTCTTCATTCCCATCCACCACCCACTACCACACCCTCTTCATTCCCCTCAACCACCCCCTCCCTCCCCTCATCATTCTCCTCGACCACCCCCTCCCTCCCCCTCTTCATTCCCCTCCACCTCCCACGAGATCCTCCTCTTCATTCCCCTCCTCCAACCCCTCCATCCCCCTCATCATTCTCCTCCACCTCTCCCTCCCTCCCCCTCTTCATTCCAATCCACCATCCCCTCCCTCCCCCTCTTCATTCCCATCCACCACTCCCTATCTAGCACTCTTCATTCTGCTCCACCTCCCCTTCCCTCCCCCTCTTCATTCTCCTCCACAACCCCATCCCGCCCCCTTTTCATTCCCCTCCACTGCCCCCTCCCTCCCCCTCTTCATTCCCCACCAACACCCCCTCCCTCCCCCTATTCCTTCCCATCCACCAGCCCCTCCGACGCCCTTTTCATTCCCCTGGACGTCCCCAAACCTCCCCCTCTTCATTCCGATCCACCACCCCCTCCCTCCCCCTCTTCATTCCCCACCACATCCTCCTCCCTCCCCCTCCTCATTCCCCTCCCTACCCCATCCCTCCCCCTCTTCATTCCCCTCCACCAGATCCTCCCTCCCCCTCTTCATTCCCCTCCACCAGCCTCTCCCACCCCCTCGTCATTCCCCTCCAACTCCCCCTCACTGCTCCTTTTCATTCCCCTGGACCTACACCTCCATCCCCCTCTTCATTCCCCTCCACCAACCCCTCCCTCCGCCTCTTCAATCCCGTCCACCATCCCCTCACTCCCCCTCTTCATTCCCCTCCACCACCTCTCCCTCCCCCTCTTCATTCCCCTCCACCACCACCTCCCTCCCCCTCTTCATTCTCCTCCACTACCCACTCCCTCCTCCTCTTCATTCCCCTCCACCAGCTCCACCCTCACCCTCTTCAATCCCCTCCACCACCCCCTCCCTCGCCATCTTCCTTCCCATCCACCACACCCTCCCTCCCCCTCTTCATTCCCCTCCTCAAGCCCCTCACTCCCCCTCATCCTTCCCATCCACCACAGCTCCCTCCACTCTTCATTCCCCTCCACCACCCCCTCCCACCCCCTCTTCATTCCCCTCCACTACCCCCCTCCTCCTCTTCATTCCCCTCCACCAGCTCCACCATCACCCTCTTCAATCCCCTCCACCACCCCCTCCCTCCCCATCTTCCTTCCCATCCTCCACCCCCACCCTCCCCTCTTCATTCCCCTCCACCACCCCCATACCCCTATCATTCCCTTCCACTGCCCCCTCCCTCCCCCTGTTCATTCCCCTCCAGTTCCCCCTCCCTCCCCCTCTTCATTCCCCCTCCACCACCCCCTCGCTCCCCGTCTTCATTCTCCTCCACAGCCCACACCCTCCCCCTCTTCCTTCTCCTCCACCTCCCCCTCCATCCCCCTCTTCATTGCCATCCTCCACTCCCTCCATCCCCCTCTTCATTCCCCTCCACAAGCCACTCTCCCCCTCTTCATTCCCCTCCACCACCCCCTCCATCCCCCTCTTCTTTCCTCTCCGCCTGCCCCTCCCTCCCCCTCATCTTTCCCATTCACCACCACCTCCCTCCCCCTCTTCATTCTCCTCCACCTCACCCTCCCTCCACCTCTTCCCTCTCCTCCACCTCCCCGTCCCACCCCTTCTTCATTCCCCTACACCTCAACCTCCCTCCCCCTCTTCATTCCCATCCACCACCCCCTCCCTCCCCCTCTTCATTCTCCACCACCTCCCCCTCCCTCCCCCTCTTCTTTCTCCTCCACCTCCACCTCCCATCCTCCTCCTCTTCATTCCCCTCCACCACACCCTCCCTCCCCCTCTTGTTTCTGCTCCACCGCCCCCTCCCTCCCCCTCTTCATTCGCCTCCACCACCACCTCCCTCCCCCTCTTCATTCTCCTCCACCTCACCCTCCCTCCACCTCTTCCCTCTCCTCCACCTCCCCGTCCCACCCCTTCTTCATTCCCCTCCACCTCAACCTCCCTCCCCCTCTTCATTCCCATCCACCACCCCCTCCCTCCCCCTCTTCATTCGCCACCACCTCCCCCTCCCTCCCCCTCTTCTTTCTCCTCCACCTCCACCGCCCTCCTCCTCTTCACTCCCCTCCACGACCCCCTCCCACCTCCTCTCCATTCTCCACCACCTCCCCCTCCCTCCCCCTGTTCTTTGTCCACCACCTCCCGCTCCCTCCCTCTCTTCATTCTCCTCCACCATCCCTCCCACCCCCTCTTCATTCCCCTCCATCTCCCCTCCCTCCCCCTCTTCATTCTCCACCACCTCCACCTCCCTCCTCCTCTTCTTTCTCCTCCACCTCCCACCTCCTCTTCATTCCCCTCCACCACCCCATCCTGCGCTCTCTTCATTCTCCTCCACCTCCCCCTCTTCTTTCTCTTCCACCTCCCCCTCCCTCCCCCTCCCTCCCCCTCTTCATTCCCCTCCACCACCCCCTCCCTCCCCCTCTTCATTCTCCTCCACCTCCCACTCCCTCCCCCTCTTCTTTCTCCTCCACCTCCCCCTCCCTCCCCTCTTCATTCTCCTCCACCTCCCCCTCCCCCTCTTCTTTCTCCTCCACCTCCACGTCCCTCCTCCTCTTCATTACCCTCCACGACCCGCTCCCTCCCCCTCTTCATTTTTCTCCACCTCCCCCACCCTCTTCCTCTTCTTTCCCCTCCACCAACCCCTCCCTCCCCCAGTTGATTCCCCTCCACCACCCCTCCCTCCCCCTCTTCATTCTAATCCACCACCCCCTCCCTCCCCCTCTTCATTCCCATCCACCACCCCCTCCCTAGCACACTTCATTCTGCTCCACCTCCCCCTCCCTCCCCCTCTTCATTCGCCTCCACCACCCCTCCCTCCCCTCATCTTTCTCCTCCACCTCCCACTCCCTCCCCCTCTTCTTTCTCCTCCACCTCCCCCTCCCAAGCTCTTCATTCTCATCCACCACCCCCTCCCTCCCCCTCTTTTTTCCCATCCACCTCCCCCTCCCAACCCCTCATCATTCCCTCTCCCTCCCCCTCACTCCCCTCTTCATTCTCCTCCACCAACCCCTCCCTCCCCCTCTTAATTCACCTCCACCTCCCCTCCCCCTCCCTCCCCCTCTTCATTCCCCTCCAAAACCCCCTCCCTCCCCCTCATCATTCTCCTCCAGCTCCCCCTCCCTCGGCCTCTTCATTCCCATGCATTCCCCTTTTTCCCCCTCTTCATTCCCCTCCACCACCCCCACCCTCCCCTCTTCATTCTAATCCACCATCCCTCCTTCCCTCTCTTCAGTCCCATCCACCACCCCCTCCCTCCCCCTCTTAATTTCCATCCACCACCCCTCCCTCCCCCTCTTCATTCCTCTCCACCACCCCCTCCCTCCCCCTCTTCATTCCATTCCACATCCCCCTCCCTCCCCCTCTTCTTTCCCCTCCACCACCCCTCCCTCCCCCACTTCATTCCCATCCACCACCACTTCCCTTCCCCTCTTCTTTCCCCTCCACCACCCTTGCCTTCCCCTCTTCATGCCCCGCCAGCATCCCATCCCTCCCCCTCTTCATTCCCCTCCTCAACCTACTCCTTCGCCCTCTTCCTTCCCATCAACCACCCGTCCCTCACGCTCTTCAATCTCCTCCACCTCCCCCTCCCTCCACCTCTTCATTCCCATCAACCTCCGACTCCCTCCCCCTCTTCATTCCCATCCACCACCCTCTCCCTCCCCCTTCATTCCTCTCCACCATCCCCTCCCTCCCCCACTTCATTCTCCACCACCACCCCCTCCCACCCCCTCTTCATTCCCCTCCAGATCCCCCTCCCGACCCCTCTTCAATACCCTCCACTACCCTCTCCCTCCCCGTCTTCATTCTCCTCCACCACCCCCTACCTCCCCCTCTTCATTCCCATTCAACACCCCCTCCCTCGCCCTCTTCATTCCCCTCCACCACCCGCTCCCTCCCCCTCTTCATTCCCCTTCCAACTCCCCCTCCCTGCTCCTTTTCATTCCCCTGGACCTACCCCTCCATCCCCCTCTTCATTCCCCATAACCAACCCCTCCCTCCGTCTCTTCAATCCCGTCCACCATCCCCTCACTCCCCCTCTTCATTCCCCACCACCACCCCCTCCCTCCCCCTCTTCATTCCCCTCCACTTCCTCCTCCCTCCCCCTCCTCATTCCCCTCCACTACCCCCTCCCTCCCCCTCTTCATTCCCCTCCACCAGAACCTCCCTGCCCCTCCTCATTCCCCTCACTACCCCCTCCCTCCCCCTCTTCATTCCCCTCCACCAACCCCTCCCTCCCCCTCTTCATTCCCCTCCACAACCCCATCCCGCCCCCTTTTATTCCCCTCCACTGCCCCCTCCCTCCCCCTCTTCATTCCCCACCAACACCCCCTCCCTCCCCCTATTCCTTCCCATCCACCAGCCCCTCCGACGCCCTTTTCATTCCCCTGGACGACCCCATCCCTCCCCCTCTTCATTCCCATCCACCACCCCCTCACTCCCCCTCTTCATTCCCCTCCACTTCCTCCTCCCTCCCCCTCCTCATTCCCCTCCACTAACCCCTCCCTCCCCCTCTTCATTCCCCTCCACCAGAACCTCCCTCCCCCTCTTCATTCCCCACCACCAACCCCTCCCTCCGCCTCTTCAATCCCGTCCACCATCCCCTCCCTCCCCGTCATCATTCCCCACCAACACCCCCTCCCTCCCCCTATTCATTCCCATCCACCAGCCCCTCCAACCTCCTTTTCATTCCCCTGGACGTCCCCTTCCATCCCCCTCGTCATTCCCATCCACCAGCCCACCCTCCCCCTCTTCATTTCCCTTCACATCCCCCTCTCTCCCCCTCCTCATTCCCCCCACTACACCCTCCCTCCCCCTCTTCTTTCCCGTCCACCAGCTCCTCCCTCCCCCTCTTCATTCCTCTCCACCTTCCTCTCCCACCCCCTCTTCATTCCCCTCCACCTCCCCCTCCCAGCACCTTTTCATTCCCCTGGACCTACCCCTCCATCCCCCTCTTCATTCCCCTCAACCAACCCCTCCCTCCGCCTCTTCAATCCCGTCCACCACCCCATCGCTCCGCCTCTTCATTCCCCTCCACCAGCCCCTCACTCCACCTCACCCTTCCCATCCACCACCGCTCCCTCCACTCTTCATTCCCCTCCACCACCCCCTCCCACCCCCTCTTAATTCCCCTCCACCAACCCCTCCCTCCCCATCTACCTTCTCATCCACCACCCCCACCCTCCACTCTTCATTCCCCTCCACCTCCCCGTCCCATCCCCACTTCATTCCCATCCACCACCCCCTCCCTCCCCCTCTTCATTCCCCTCCACTTCCCCCTCCCTCCCCGTCGTCATTCCCCTCCACCACCCCCTCCCTCACCCTCTTCATTCCCATTCAACACCACCTCCCTGCCCCTCTTCATTCCCCTCCACCACCCCATCCTTCCCCCTCTTCATTCCCCTCAACCACCCGCTCCCTCCCCCTCTTCATTCCCCACCACCACCCCCTCCGTACCCCTCTTCCTTCCCATGCACCACCCCCTCCCTCCCCCTCTTCATTCCCCTCCACCAACCCCTCCCTCCCCCTCTTCATTCCCCTACACAACCCCATCCCGCCCCCTTTTATTCCCCTCCACTGCCCCGTCCCTCCCCTTCTTCATTCCCCAAATACACCCCCTCCCTTCCCCTATTCCTTCCCATCCACCAGCCCCTCCGACGCCCTTTCCATTCCCCTGGACGTCCCCATCCCTCCCACTCTTCATTCCCATCCACCACCCCCTCCCTCCCCCTCTTCATTCCCCTCCACTTCCTCCTCCCTGCCCCTCCTCATTCCCCTCCACTACCCCCTCCCTCCCCCTCTTCATTCCCCTCCACCAGAACCTCCCTCCCCCTCTTCATTCCCCTCCACCATCCTCTCCCACCCCCTCGTCATTCCCCTCCAACTCCCCCTCCCTGCTCCTTTTCATTCCCCTGGACCTACCCCTCCATCCCCCTCTTCATTCCCCACCACCAACCCCTCCCTCCGTCTCTTCAATCCCGTCCACCATCCCCTCACTCCCCCTCTTCATTCCCCACCACAACCCCCTCCCTCCCCCTCTTCATTCCCCTCCACTTCCTCCTAGCTCCCCCTCCTCATTCCCCTCCACTACCCCCTCCCTCCCCCTCTTCATTCGCCTCCACAAACCCCTCCCTCCCCCTCTTTATTCCCCTCCACAACCCCATCCCGCCCCCTTTTATTCCCCTCCACTGCCCCCTCCCTCCCCCTCTTCTGTCCCCAACAACACCCCCTCCCTCCCCCTATTCCTTCCCATCCACCAGCCCCTCCGACGCCCTTTTCATTCCCCTGGACGTCCCCATCCCTCCCCCTCTTCATTCCCATCCACCACCCCCTCCCTCCCCCTCTTCATTCCCCTCCACTTCCTCCTCCCTCCCCCTCCTCATTCCCCTCCACTACCCCCTCCCTCCCCCTCTTCATTCCCCTCCACCAGAACCTCCCTCCCCCTCTTCATTCCCCACCACCAACCCATCCCTCCGCCTCTTCAATCCCGTCCACCATCCCCTCACTCCCCCTCTTCATTCGCCACCACCACCTCTCCCTCCCCCTCTTCTTTCCCGTCCACCAGCTCCTCCCTCCCCCTCTTCATTCCCCTCCACCTTCCTCTCCCACCCCCTCTTCATTCCCCTCCACCTCCCCCTCCCTGCTCCTTTTCATTCCCCTGGACCTACCCCTCCATCCCCCTCTTCATTCCCCTCAACCAACCCCTCCCTCCGCCTCTTCAATCCCGTCCACCACCCCATCGCTCCGCCTCTTCATTCCCCTCCACCAGCCCCTCACTCCACCTCACCCTTCCCATCCACCACCGCTCCCTCCACTCTTCATTCCCCTCCACCACCCCCTCCCACCCCCTCTTCATTCCCCTCCACTACCCCCTCCTCCTCTTCATTCCCCTCCAGCAGCTCCACCATCACCCTCTTCAATCCCCTCCACCACCCCCTCCCTCCCCATCTTCCTTCCCATCCTCCACCCCCACCCTCCCCCTCTTCATTCCCCTCCACCACCCCCATACCCCTATCATTCCCTTCCACTGCCCCCTCCCTCCCCCTGTTCATTCCCCTCCAGTTCCCCCTCCCTCCCCCTCTTCATTCCCCCACCACCACCCCCTCGCTCCCCGTCTTCATTCTCCTCCACCGCCCACACCCTCCCCCTCTTCTTTCTCCTCCACCTCCCCCTCCATCCCCCTCTTCATTGCCATCCTCCACTCCCTCCATCCCCCTCTTCATTCCCCTCCACAAGCCCCTCTCCCGATCTTCATTCCCCTCCACCACCCCCTCCCTCCCCCTCATCTTTCCCATTCACCTCCACCTCCCTCCCACTCTTCATTCTCCTCCACCTCACCCTCCCTCCACCTCTTCCCTCTCCTCCACCTCCCCGTCCCACCCCTTCTTCATTCCCCTACACCTCAACCTCCCTCCCCCTCTTCATTCCCATCCACCACCCCCTCCCTCCCCCTCTTCATTCTCCACCACCTCCCCCTCCCTCCCCCTCTTCTTTCTCCTCCACCTCCACCTCCCATCCTCCTCCTCTTCATTCCCCTCCACCACACCCTCCCTCACCCTCTTCTTTCTGCTCCACAGCCCCCTCCCTCCCCCTCTTCATTCGCCTCCACCACCAACTCCCTCCCCCTCTTCATTCTCCTCCAACTCACCCTCCCTCCACCTCTTCCCTCTCCTCCACCTCCCCGTCCCACCCCTTCTTCATTCCCCTCCACCTCAACCTCCCTCCCCCTCTTCATTCCCATCCACCACCCCCTCCCTCCCCCTCTTCATTCTCCACCACCTCCCCCTCCCTCCCCCTCTTCTTTCTCCTCCACCTCCACCTCCCTCCTCCTCTTCACTCCCCTCCACGACCCCCTCCCACCTCCTCTCCATTCTCCTCCACCTCCCCCTCCCTCCCCCTGTTCTTTGTCCACCACCTCCCGCTCCCTCCCTCTCTTCATTCTCCTCCACCATCCCTCCCACCCCCTCTTCATTCCCCTCCATCTCCCCTCCCTCCCCCTCTTCATTCTCCACCACCTCCACCTCCCTCCTCCTCTTCTTTCTCCTCCACCTCCCACCTCCTCTTCATTCCCCTCCACCACCCCATCCTGCGCTCTCTTCATTCTCCTCCACCTCCCCCTCTTCTTTCTCCTCCACCTCCCCCTCCCTCCCCCTCCCTCCCGTCTTCATTCCCCTCCACCTCCCACTCCCTCCCCCTCTTCTTTCTCCTCCACCTCCCCCTCCCTCCCCTCTTTATTCTCCTCTACCTCCCCCCATCCCTCTTCTTTCTCCTCCACCTCCACGTCCCTCCTCCTCTTCATTCCCCTCCACGACCCGCTCCCTCCCCCTCTTCATTTTTCTCCACCTCCCCCACCCTCTTCCTCTTCTTTCTCCTCCACCTTCCCCTCCCTCCCCCTCTTCATTCTACTCCACCTCCCCCACCCTACCCCTCTTCTTTCTCCTCGACCTCCCCCTCCCTCCCCCTCATCTTTATCCTCAACCTCCCCCTCCCTCCCCCTCTTCACTCCCATCCACCACCCACTACCACACCCTCTTCATTCCCTTCAACCTCCCCCTCCCTCCCCTCATCATTCTCCTCCACCACCCCCTCCCTCCCCCTCTTCATTATTCTCCACCTCCCACTCCCTCCTCCTCTTCATTCCCCTCCAACAACCCCTCCCTCCCCCAGTTGATTCCCCTCCACCACCCCTCCCTCCCCCTCTTCATTCTAATCCACCACCCCCTCCCTCCCCCTCTTCATTCCCATCCACCACCCCCTCCCTAGCACTCTTCATTCTGCTCCACCTCCCCCTCCCTCCCCCTCTTCATTCGCCTCCACCACCCCTCCCCCCCCTCATCTTTCTCCTCCACCTCCCACTCCCTCCCCCTCTTCTTTCTCCTCCACCTCCCCCTCCCAAGCTCTTCATTCTCATCCACCACCCCCTCCCTCCCCCTCTTTTTTCCCATCCACCTCCCCCTCCCAACCCCTCATCATTCCCTCTCCCTCCCCCTCACTCCCCTCTTCATTCTCCTCCACCAACCCCTCCCTCCCCCTCTTAATTCACCTCCACCTACCCCTCCCCCTCCCTCCCCCTCTTCATTCCCCTCCAAAACCCCCTCCCTCCCCCTCATCATTCTCCTCCAGCTCCCCCTCCCTCGGCCTCTTCATTCCCATGCATTCCCCTTTTTCCCCCTCTTCATTCCCCTCCACCACCCCCACCCTCCCCTCTTCATTCTAATCCACCATCCCTCCTTCCCTCTCTTCAGTCCCATCCACCACCCCCTCCCTCCCCCTCTTAATTTCCATCCACCACCCCTCCCTCCCCCTCTTCATTCCTCTCCACCACCCCCTCCCTCCCCCTCTTCATTCCATTCCACATCCCCCTCCCTCCCCCTCTTCTTTCCCCTCCACCACCCCTCCCTCCCCCACTTCATTCCCATCCACCACCACTTCCCTTCCCCTCTTCTTTCCCCTCCACCACCCTTGCCTTCCCCTCTTCATGCCCCGCCAGCATCCCATCCCTCCCCCTCTTCATTCCCCTCCTCAACCCACTCCTTCCCCCTCTTCCTTCCCATCAACCACCCGACCCTCACGCTCTTCAATCTCCTCCACCTCCCCCTCCCTCCACCTCTTCATTCCCATCAACCTCCGACTCCCTCCCCCTCTTCATTCCCATCCACCACCCTCTCCCTCCCCCTTCATTCCTCTCCACCATCCCCTCCCTCCCCCACTTCATTCTCCACCACCACCCCCTCCCACCCCCTCTTCATTCCCCTCCAGATCCCCCTCCCGCCCCCTCTTCAATACCCTCCACTACACTCTCCCTCCCCGTCTTCATTCTCCTCCACCACCCCCTACCTCCCCCTCTTCATTCCCATTCAACACCCCCTCCCACGCCCTCTTCATTCCCCTCCACCACCCGCTCCCTCCCCCTCTTCATTCCCCTCCAACTCCCCCTCCCTGCTCCATCTCATTCCCCTGGACCTACCCCTCCATCCCCCTCTTCATTCCCCACCACCAACCCCTCCCTCCGTCTCTTCAATCCCGTCCACCATCCCCTCACTCCCCCTCTTCATTCCCCACCACCACCCCCTCCCTCCCCCTCTTCATTCCCCTCCACTTCCTCCTCCCTCCCCCTCCTCATTCCCCTCCACTACCCCCTCCCTCCCCCTCTTCATTCCCCTCCACCAGAACCTCGCTGCCCCTCCTCATTCCCCTCCACTACCCCCTCCCTCCCCCTCTTCATTCCCCTCCACCAACCCCTCCCTCCCCCTCTTCATTCCCCTCCACAACCCCATCCCGCCCCCTTTTATTCCCCTCCACTGCCCCCTCCCTCCCCCTCTTCATTCCCCACCAACACCCCCTCCCTCCCCCTATTCCTTCCCATCCACCAGCCGCTCCGACGCCCTTTTCATTCCCCTGGACGTCCCCATCCCTCCCCCTCTTGATTCCCATCCACCACCCCCTCACTCCCCCTCTTCATTCCCCTCCACTTCCTCCTCCCTCCCCCTCCTCATTCCCCTCCACTACCCCCTCCCTCCCCCTCTTCATTCCCCTCCACCAGAACATCCCTCCCCCTCTTCATTCCCCAGCACCAACCCCTCCCTCCGCCTCTTCAATCCCGTCCACCATCCCCTCCCTCCCCGTCATCATTCCCCACCAACACCCCCTCCCTCCCCCTATTCATTCCCATCCACCAGCCCCTCCAACCTCCTTTTCATTCCCCTGGACGTTCCTTCCATCCCCCTCGTCATTCCCATCCACCAGCCCACCCTCCCCCTCTTCATTTCCCTTCACATCCCCCTCTCTCCCCCTCCTCATTCCCCTCCACTTCACCCTCCCTCCCCCTCTTCTTTCCCGTCCACCAGCTCCTCACTCCCCCTCTTCATTCCCCTCCACCTTCCTCTCCCACCCCCTCTTCATTCCCCTCCACCTCCCCCTCCCTGCTCCTTTTCATTCCCCTGGACCTACCCCTCCATCCCCCTCTTCATTCCCCTCAACCAACCCCTCCCTCCGCCTCTTCAATCCCGTCCACCACCCCATCGCTCAGCCTCTTCATTCCCCTCCACCAGCCCCTCACTCCACCTCACCCTTCCCATCCACCACCGCTGCCTCCACTCTTCATTCCCCTCCACCACCCCCTCCCACCCCCTCTTAATTCCCCTCCACCAACCCCTCCCTCCCCATCTACCTTCTCATCCACCACCCCCACCCTCCACTCTTCATTCCCCTCCACCTCCCCCTCCCACCCCCACTTCATTCCCGTCCACCACCCCCTCCCTCCCCCTCTTCATTCCCCTCCACTTCCCCCTCCCTCCCCGTCGTCATTCCCCTCCACCACCCCCTCCCTCACCCTCTTCATTCCCATTCAACACCACCTCCCTGCCCCTCTTCATTCCCCTCCACCACCCCATCCTTCCCCCTCTTCATTCCCCTCCACCACCCGCTCCCTCCCCCTCTTCATTCCCCACCACCACCCCCTCCGTACCCCTCTTCCTTCCCATGCACCACCCCCTCCCTCCCCCTCTTCATTCCCCTCCACCAACCCCTCCCTCCCCATCTTCATTCCCCTCCACAACCCCCTCCCTCCCCCTCTTCATTCCCCAAATACACCCCCTCCCTTCCCCTATTCCTTCCCATCCACCAGCCCCTCCGACGCCCTTTTCATTGCCCTGGACGTCCCCATCCCTCCCCCTCTTCATTCCCATCCACCACCCCCTCCCTCCCCCTCTTCAATCCCCTCCACTTCCTCCTCCCTCCCCCTCCTCATTCCCTCCACTACCCCCTCCCTCCCGCTCTTCATTCCCCTCCACCAGAACCTCCCTCCCCCTCTTCATTCCCCTCCACCATCCTCTCCCACCCCCTCGTCATTCCCCTCCAACTCCCCCTCCCTGCTCCTTTTCATTCCCCTGGACCTACCCCTCCATCCCCCTCTTCATTCCCCACCACCAACCCCTCCCTCCGTCTCTTCAATCCCGTCCACCATCCCCTCACTCCCCCTCTTCATTCCCCACCACCACCCCCTCCCTCCCCTCTTCATTCCCCTCCACTTCCTCCTAACTCCCCCTCCTCATTCCCCTCCACTACCCCCTCCCTCCCCCTCTTCATTCCCCTCCACCAGAACCTCCCTCCCCCTCTTCATTCCCCACCACCAACCCATCCCTCCGCCTCTTCAATCCCGTCCACCATCCCCTCACTCCCCCTCTTCATTCGCCACCACCACCTCTCCCTCCCCCTATTCATTCCCATCCACCAGCCCCTCCAACCTCCTTTTCATTCCCCTGGACGTGCCCTTCCATCCCCCTCGTCATTCCCATCCACCAGCCCACCCTCCCCCTCTTCATTTCCCTTCACATCCCCTTCTCTCCCCCTCCTCATTCCCCTCCACTACACCCTCCCTCCCCCTCTTCTTTCCCGTCCACCAGCTCCTCCCTCCCCCTCTTCATTCCCCTCCACCTTCCTCTCCCACCCCCTCTTCATTCCCCTCCACCTCCCCCTCCCTGCTCCTTTTCATTCCCCTGGACCTACCCCTCCATCCCCCTCTTCATTCCCCTCAACCAACCCCTCCCTCCGCCTCTTCAATCCCGTCCACCACCCCATCGCTCCGCCTCTTCATTCCCCTCCACCAGCCCCTCACTCCACCTCACCCTTCCCATCCACCACCGCTCCCTCCACTCTTCATTCCCCTCCACCACCCCCTCCCACCCCCTCTTCATTCCCCTCCACTACCCCCCTCCTCCTCTTCATTCCCCTCCAGCAGCTCCACCATCACCCTCTTCAATACCCTCCACCACCCCCTCCCTCCCCATCTTCCTTCCCATCCTCCACCCCCACCCTCCCCCTCTTCATTCCCCTCCACCACCCCCATACCCCTATCATTCCCTTCCACTGCCCCCTCCCTCCCCCTGTTCATTCCTCTCCACCATCCCCTCCCTCCCCCACTTCATTCTCCACCACCACCCCCTCCCTCCCCCTCTTCATTCCCCTCCAGATCCCCCTCCCGCGCCCTCTTCAATACCTTCCACTACCCTCTCCCTCCCCGTCTTCATTCTCCTCCACCACCCCCTACCTCCCCCTCTTCATTCCCATTCAACACCCCCTCCCTCGCCCTCTTCATTCCCCTCCACCACCCGCTCCCTCCCCCTCTTCATTCCCCTCCACCAGCCCCTCCCTCCCCCTCTTCATTCCCCACTACAACCCCATCCCGCCCCCTTTTCATTCCCCTCCACTGCCCCTCCCTCCTCCTCTTCATTCCCCACCAACACCCTCTCCCTCCCCCTATTCATTCCCATCCACCAGCCCCTCCAACCTCCTTTTCATTCCCCTAGACGTCCCCATCCGTCCCCCTCGTCATTCCCATCCACCACCCCCTCCCTCCCCCTCTTCATTTCCCTTCACATCCCCTTCCTTCCCTCTCCTCATTCCCCTCCACCAGCCCCTCCTTCCCCCTCTTCCTTCCCATCCACCACCCCCTTCCGCCCCCTCTTCATTCCCCTCCACCACCCCTCCCTCCCCCTCTTCATTCCCCACTACAGCCCCATCCCGCCCCCTTTTCATTCCCCTCCACTGCCCCTCCCTCCCCGTCATCATTCCCCACCAACACCCCCTCCCTCCCCCTATTCATTCCCATCCACCAGCCCCTCCAACCTCCTTTTCATTCCCCTGGACGTGCCCTTCCATCCCCCTCGTCATTCCCATCCACCAGCCCACCCTCCCCCTCTTCATTTCCCTTCACATCCCCCTCTCTCCCCCTCCTCATTCCCCTCCACTACACCCTCCCTCCCCCTCTTCTTTCCCGTCCACCAGCTCCTCCCTCCCCCTCTTCATTCCCCTCCACCTTCCTCTCCCACCCCCTCTTCATTCCCCTCCACCTCCCCCTCCCTGCTCCTTTTCATTCCCCTGGACCTACCCCTCCATCCCCCTCTTCATTCCCCTCAACCAACCCCTCCCTCCGCCTCTTCAATCCCGTCCACCACCCCATCGCTCCGCCTCTTCATTCCCCTCCACCAGCCCCTCACTCCACCTCACCCTTCTCATCCACCACCGCTCCCTCCACTCTTCATTCCCCTCCACCACCCCCTCCCACCCCCTCTTAATTCCCCTCCACCAACCCCTCCCTCCCCATCTACCTTCTCATCCACCACCCCCACCCTCCACTCTTCATTCCCCTCCACCTCCCCCTCCCATCCCCACTTCATTCCCATCCACCACCACCTCCCTCCCCCTCTTCATTCCCCTCCACTTCCCCCTCCCTCCCCGTCGTCATTCCCCTCCACCACCCCCTCCCTCACCCTCTTCATTCCCATTCAACACCACCTCCCTGCCCCTCTTCATTCCCCTCCACCACCCCATCCTTCCCCCTCTTCATTCCCCTCCACCTCCCGCTCCCTCCCCCTCTTCATTCCCCACCACCACCCCCTCCGTACCCCTCTTCCTTCCCATGCACCACCCCCTCCCTCCCCCTCTACATTCCCCTCCACCAACCCCTCCCTCCCCCTCTTCATTCCCCTCCACAACCCCAACCCGCCCCCTTTTATTCCCCTCCACTGCCCCCTCCCTCCCCCTCTTCATTCCCCACCAACACCCCCTCACTCCCCCTATTCCTTCCCCTCCACCATCCTCTCCCACCCCCTCGTCATTCCCCTCCAACTCCCCCTCCCTGCTCCTTTTCATTCCCCTGGACCTACCCCTCCATCCCCCTCTTCATTCCCCACCACCAGCCCCTCCCTCCGTCTCTTCAATCCCGTCCACCATCCCCTCACTCCCCCTCTTCATTCCCCACCACCACCCCCTCCCTCCCCCTCTTCATTCCCCTCCACTTCCTCCTCCCTCCCCCTCCTCATTCCCCTCCACTACCCCCTCCCTCCCCCTCTTCATTCCCCTCCACCAGAACCTCCCTGCCACTCCTCATTCCCCTCCACTACCCCCTTGCTCCCCCTCTTCATTCCCCTCCACCATCCCCTCCCTCCCCCTCTTCATTCCCCTCAACAACCCCATCCCGCCCCCTTTTATTCCCCTCCACTGCCCCCTCCCTCCCCCTCTTCATTCCCCACCAACACCCCCTCCCTCCCCCTATTCCTTCCCATCCACCAGCCCCTCCGACGCCCTTTTCATTCCCCTGGACGTCCCCATCCCTCCCCCTCTTCATTCCCATCCACCACCCCCTCCCTCCCCCTCTTCATTCCCCTCCACTTCCTCCTCCCTCCCCCTCCTCATTCCTCTCCACTACCCCCTCCCTCCCCCTCTTCATTCCCCTCCACCAGAACCTCCCTCCCCCTCTTCATTCCCCACCACCAACCCCTCCCTCCGCCTCTTCAATCCCGTCCACCATCCCCTCACTCCCCCTCTTCATTCGCCACCACCACCTCTCCCTCCCCCTATTCATTCCCATCCACCAGCCCCTCCAACCTCCTTTTCATTCCCTTGGACGTCCCCTTCCATCCCCCTCGTCATTCCCATCCACCAGCCCACCCTCCCCCTCTTCATTTCCCTTCACATCCCCCTCTCTCCCCCTCCTCATTCCCCTCCACTACACCCTCCCTCCCCCTCTTCTTTCCCGTCCACCAGCTCCTCCCTCCCCCTCTTCATTCCCCTCCACCTTCCTCTCCCACCCCCTCTTCATTCCCCTCCACCTCCCCCTCCCTGCTCCTTTTCATTCCCCTGGACCTACCCCTCCATCCCCCTCTTCATTCCCCTCAACCAACCCCTCCCTCTGCCTCTTCAATCCCGTACACCACCCCATCGCTCCGCCTCTTCATTCCCCTCCACCAGCCCCTCACTCCACCTCACCCTTCCCATCCACCACCGCTCCCTCCACTCTTCATTCCCCTCCACCACCCCCTCCCACCCCCTCTTAATTCCCCTCCACCAACCCCTCCCTCCCCATCTACCTTCTCATCCACCACCCCCACCCTCCACTCTTCATTCCCCTCCACCACCCCCTCCCTCACCCTCTTCATTCCCATTCAACACCAACTCCCTGCCCCTCTTCATTCCCCTCCACCACCCCATCCTTCCCCCTCTTCATTCCCCTCCACCACCCGCTCCCTCCCCCTCTTCATTCCCCACCACCACCCCCTCCGTACCCCTCTTCCTTCCCATGCACCACCCCCTCCCTCCCCCTCTTCATTCCCCTCCACCAACCCCTCCCTCCCCCTCTTCATTCCCCTCCACAACCCCATCCCGCCCCCTTTTATTCCCCTCCACTGCCCCCTCCCTCCCCCTCTTCATTCCCCACCAACACCCCCTCCCTCCCCCTATTCCTTCCCATCCACCAGCCCCTCCGACGCCCTTTTCATTCCCCTGGACGTCCCCATCCCTCCCCCTCTTCATTCCCCTCCACTTCCTCCTCCCTCCCCCTCCTCATTCCCCTCCACTACCCCCTCCCTCCCCCTCTTCATTCCCCTCCACCAGTACCTCCCTCCCCCTCTTCATTCCCCTCCACCATCCTCTCCCACCCCCTCGTCATTCCCCTCCAACTCCCCCTCCCTGCTCCTTTTCATTCCCCTGGACCTACCCCTCCATCCCCCTCTTCATTCCCCACCACCAACCCCTCCCTCCGCCTCTTCAATCCCGTCCACCATCCCCTCACTCCCCCTCTTCATTCCCCACCATCACACCCTCCCTCCCCCTCTTCATTCCCCTCCACTTCCTCCTCCCTCCCCTCCTCATTCCCCTCCACTACCCCCTCCCTCCCCCTCTTCATTCCCCTCCACCAGAACCTCCCTCCCCCTCCTCATTCCCCTCCACTACCCCCTCCCTCCCCCTCTTCATTCACCTCCACCAACCCCTCCCTCCCCCTCTTCATTCCCCTCCACAACCCCATCCCGCCCCCTTTTATTCCCCTCCACTGCCCCCTCCCTCCCCCTCTTCATTCCCCACCAACACCCCCTCCCTCCCCCTATTCCTTCCCATCCACCAGCCCCTCCGACGCCTTTTTCATTCCCCTGGACGTCCCCATCCCTCCCCCTCTTCATTCCCATCCACCACCCCCTCCCTCCCCCTCTTCATTCCCCACCACCAACCCCTCCCTCCGCCTCTTCAATCCCGTCCACCATCCCCTCACTCCCCCTCTTCATTCGCCACCAGCACCTCTCCCTCCCCCTCTTCATTCCCCTCCACCACCACCTCCCCCCCCCTCTTCATTCCCCTCCACCTGCCCTTCCCTCCCCCTCTACCTTCCCATCCACCACCGCTCCCTCCAATCTTCATTCCCCTCCACCAGCTCCACCCTCACCCTCCTCATTCCCCTCCACCACCACCTCCCTCCCCATCTTCCTTCCCATGCAACACCCCTCCATACCCCTCTTCATTCCCCTCCACTATCCCCTCCCTCCCAATGTTCATTCCCCTCCAGTTCCCCCTCCCTCCCCCTCTTCATTCCCCTCAAGTTTCCTCTCCCTCCAGCTCTTCATTCCCCTCCACCACCCCATACCTCCCCCACTACCGTCCCATCCACCACCCCCTCACTCCACTCTTCATACCCCTCCAAAACCCCCTCCCTCCCCTCTTCATTCCCCTCCACTACCCCCTCCCTCCCCCTCTTCATTCCCCTTCACCTCCCTCTCCCTCCCCCTCTTCATTCCCAAACACCAGCCCCTCCCTCCCCCTCTTCATTCTTCTCCACCTCCCCCTCCCACCCCCTCTTCTATCTCCTTCACCTCTTACTCCCTCCCCCTCTTCATTCCCCTCCACCAGCCCCTCCATACCCCTCTTCATTACCCTCCACTATCCCTTCCCTCCCAATGTTCATTCCCCTCCAGTTCCCCCTCCCTCCCCTCTTCATTCCACTCCACCTTCTCCTCCCTCCCGCTCTTCATTCCCCTCCACCACACCCTACCTCCCCCTCCACCTTCCCACCCATCACCCCCTCCCTCCACTCTTCATTCCCCTCCACCAAACACTCTCTCCCCCTCTTCATTCCCCTCCACTAACCCCTCCCTCCCCCTCTTCATTCCCCTCCACCAGCTCCTCCCTCCCCCTCTTCATTCACCTCCACCACACCCACCCTCCCCATCTTCCTTCCCATCCACCACCTACTCCATCCCCCTCTTTATTCCCCTCCACCGCCCCCTTCCACCACAACTTCATTCCCCTCCACCACCCCCTCCCTCCCCCTCTTCATTCCCCTAAATAGCCCCTTCCCTCCCCTCTACATTCCCATCCACCAGCACATCCATCCCCCTCTTCATTCCCCTCCACATCCACGTCCCTCCCCCTCTTCATTCCCCTCCAC
The DNA here is from genome assembly GCF_036365525.1 of Heterodontus francisci. Lineage (NCBI taxonomy): Eukaryota > Metazoa > Chordata > Chondrichthyes > Heterodontiformes > Heterodontidae > Heterodontus > Heterodontus francisci. Next base: position 57,101 of record NW_027142211.1, on the reverse strand, counting down.
ATCACCCTTCCACCCCCTCTTCGTTCTCCTCCACCACCCCCTCCCTCGTCTTCTTCTTTCTCGTCCCTAACCCCTCCCTCCTCCTGTTCATTCCCCTCTACCACCCCATCCCTCCACTCTACATTCCCCTCCACATCCCCTCCCTACCCATCTTCATTCCGCTCCACCACCCCCTCCCTCCCCATCTTCTTTCTCCTACACCACGCCCTCCCTCGCCAATTCATTCCGCTCCACCACCCCTCCCTCCCGATCTTCATTCCCATCCATCACCCCCTCCCTCCCTTTCTTCATACCCCTCCACCACCCTATCCCTCCCCCTCTTCATTCCCATCCACCACCCCCTCCCTCCTTCTCTTCATTCCCCTCCACATCCCCCTACCTCCCCCTCATCATTCTCCTCCACAACCCCTCCCACCCCCTCTTCATTCCCTTCCACCTACCCCTCCCTCCCCCTCTTCATTCCCCTCCACATCCCCCACCCTCGCCCTCTGCATTCCCCTCCACAACCCCGTCCCTCCCCCTTCATTCCCCTCCACAACCCCCGTCCCTCCCCATCTTCCTTCCCATCCACAACCCTCACCCTCCACCTCTTCATTCCCTTCACCAACCCCTCCCTCCCCCTCTTCATTCCCCTCCACTACCCCCTGCCTTCCCCACTTCATTCCCCTCCACTTCCCCTACCCTCCCCCTCTTCATTCCCCTCCACCACAGCTCCATCCCCCTCTTCATTCCCCTCAACATCCCCCTCCCTTCCCTCTGCATACCCCTCCACCAGCCACTTCCTCTCCCTCTTCATTCCCCTCCACATCCACGACACTCCCCCTCTTCATTCTCCACCAACACTCCCTCCCTCCCCTTCTTCTTTCTCCTCCACCAACCCCTCCCTCCCCCTCTTCATTCTCGTCCAACACCCCTTTCCCCCTCTCTTCATTACCCTCCACCACCCCTCCCTCCCCCTCTTCATTCCACTCCACCACTCACTCCCTCCCACTCATCCTTCTCCTCCACAACCCCTTCCCTCCCCAATTCATTCCCATCCACCACCCCCTCCCTCCTTCTCTTCATTCCCCTCCACCTACCCCTCCCTTCCCCTCTTCATTCTCCTCCACCACCCCCTCCCACCAGCTCTTCATTCCCCTCAAACTCCCACACCCTCCCCCTCTTCATTCTCCTCCACCACCCACTCCATCCCCCTCTTCATAACCCTCCACCTCCCCCTCTCTCCCCTCTTCATTCCCCTCCAACACCCCATCCCTCCCCATCTTGATCCCCATCCTCCACACCCTCCCTCCCCCTCGTCATTTCCCTCCACCACCCCCTCCATCCCCATCTTCATTCCCATCCGCCACAACCTCCCTCCCGCTCTTCATTCCCCTCCATCAACCCCTCCCTCCTCCTCTTCATTTCCCTCCAAATCCCCCAACCTCCCCCTCTTCAAACCCCTCCATCACCCCCTCCCTCCCCCTCATTCCCCACCATTTCCCCCTCCCTCCCCCTCTTCATTCCCCTCCACAACCCCCTCCTTCCCACTCTTCATTCCCCTCCACAACCCCCTCCCTCCCCATCTTCCTTCTCATCGACAAACCTCATCCTCCACCTCTTCATTCCCCTCCACCACCCCCTCCCTCCCCCTCTCCATTCCGCACCACTACCCCCTCCCTCCCCCACTTCATTCCCCTCCTCTTCCCCCTCTCTTCCCCACCTCATTCCCTCCCACCACGGCTCCATCCCCCTCTTCATTCCCATCAACATCCCCCTCCCTTCCCTCTGCATACCCCTCCAGCAGCCCCTCCCGCCCCCTCTTCATTCCCCACCACATCCACGTCCCTCCCCGTCTTCTTTCTCCACCACCACCCCCCGCTCCCATCCTTCTTTCTCCTCCACCAACCCCTCCCTCCCCCTCTTCATTCCCCTCCAACACACCATCCCTCCACTCTTCATTCCCCTCCACCACCCCTCCCTCCCCCTCTTCATTCCACTCCACCACACCCTCTCTCCCACTCTTCTTTCTCCTCCACCTCCCCCTCCCTCCCCAATTCATTCCCCTCCACCACCCTAACCTCCCCTTCTTCATTCCCATCCACCAACGCCTCCCTCCTTCTCTTCATTCCCCATCACCTCCCCCTCCCTTCCTCTCTTCATTCTCTTCCACCTCCCCCTCCAACCCACTCTTCATTCCCCTCCATCCCCCCATCCCTCCCTCTCTTCATTCCCCTCGACCACCCCCTCCCTCCCCATCTTCATTCCCATCCTCCACACCCTCCTTCCCCCTCTTCCTTTCCCTCCACCACCCCGTCCCTCCCCATCTTCATTCCCATCCGCCACCCCCTCCCTCCCGCTCTTCATTCCCCTCCACCACCCCTCCCTCTCCCACTTCATTCCACTCCACCAGCCCCTCCCTCCCCGTCTTCATTCCCCTCCACCACCACCTCCTTCCTCCTGTTCCTTCCCATCCAACAGCCCCTCCCTCCCCCTCTTCATTCCCCTCCACCACCCCAACCTCCCCCGCTTCCTTCCCATCCACCACCCCAACCTCCCCCTCATCATTCCCCTCCACTACTCCCTCCCTCCCCTCTTCATTCCCCTCCACATCCCCCTCCCTTCCCCTCTTCTTTCCCCTCCACCAGCCCCCTCCCCCTCTTCAATCCCCTTCACTTCCCCCTCTCTCCCCCTCTTCATTCCCCTCCACAACCCCCTCCCTCCCCTTCTTCATTCCCATCCACCACCTGCACCCTCCCCCTCTTCATTCCCCTCCACATCCCCCACCCTCCCTTTCTTCATACCCCTCCTCCACCCCCTCCCTCCCCCTCTTCATTCCCATCCACCACCCATCCCTGCTTCTCTTGATTCCCCTCCAAATCCCCCTCCCTCCCCCTCTTCATTCACCACCACAACCCCCTCCCACCCCCTCTTCATTCCCCTCCACCTCCCCCTCCATCCTTCTCTTCATTCCCCTCAACCTCACCCTCCCTCCCCCTCGTCATTCTCCTCCACCACCCCCTCCTTCCCCCTCTTCATACCCCCCACTACCTCTCCCACTCCCTCTTCATTCCCATACACCACCCCCTCACTCCCTTTCTTCATTCCCCTCGACCACCCCCTCCCTCCCCATCTTCATTCCCATCCTCCAACCCCTCCCTCCCCCTCTTCAGTCCCCTCCACCACCCGACCCCTCCGCATCTTCATTCCCATCCACCACCACCTCCCTCCACATTTTCATTCCCCTCCACCACTCTTCCCTCCCCATCTTGATTCCCATCCTCCACTCCCTCCCTCCCGCTCTTCATTCCGCTCCACCAGCTCCTCCCTCCCCCTCTTCATTCCCCTCCACCAGACCCACCCTCCCCCTCTCATTCCCCTAAACCACACCCTCCTTCCCCTCTTCCTTCCCATCCACCACACCCACCCTCCCCCTCTTCCTTCCCCACCACTACCCCCTCCCTCCCGCTCTTCACTCCCCTCAACTTCCCCCTCCCTCCCCTCTTCACTCCCCTCCACCACCCCTTCCCTCCCCCTCTTCATTCCCCTCGACATCCCTCACACTCCCATTCTTCATTACTCTACACCACCCCCTCCCTCCCCCTCTTCATTCGCCTCCACGTACCACTCCCTCCCACTCTTCATTCCACTCCACAACCCCATCCCTCACACTCTTCGTTCCCCTCCACAACACCCTCCCTCCCCATCTTCCTTCCCATCCACCACCCCCTCCCTCCCCCTCTTCATTCCCCTCCAGTACCCGCTCCCTCCCCCTCTTCATTCCCCTCCACTTCCCCCTCCCTCTCCCCTCTTCATTCCCCTCCACCACCGCTCCATCCCCCTCTTCATTCCACTCAACATCCCCCTCCCTTCCTTCTGCATACCCCTCCACCAGCCCCTTACTCCCCCTCTGCATTCCCCTCCACAACCCCGTTCCTCCCCCTCTTCATTCCCCTCCACATCCCCCTCCCTCCCCTCTTCATTCATCTGCACCAGCCCCTCCCTCCACTTCTTCTTTCTCCTCCAGCAACCCCTCTCTCCCCCTCTTCATTCCGCTCCACCACCCCTCCCTCCCCCTCTTCATTCCACTCCACCACCCCCTCCATCCCCCTCTTCTTTCTCCTCCACCATCCACTCCCTCCCCCAATTCATTCCCCTCCACCACCACTCCCTCCCCCTCTTCATTCCCATCCACCACTCCTCCCTCCCGCTCTTCATTCCCCTACAACACCCATTCCCTCCCCCTCTTCATTCCCATCCACCACCCGTCCACCCTTCTCTTCATTCCCCTCCACCTCCCCCTCCCTCCACCTCTTCATTCTCCTCCACCACCCCCTCCCACCCCTCTTCATTCCCCTCCACCTCCCCCTCCCTCCCCCTCTTCATACCCCTCTACCACCCCTCCCTCCCTCTCTTCATTCCCCTCGACCACCCTCTCTCACTCCATCTTCATTCCCATCCTCCACCCCCTCCTTCCCCCTCTTCATTCCCCACCACTTCCCCCTCCCTCTCCCCTCTTTATTCCCCTCCACCACCGCTCCATCCCCCTCTTCATTCCCCTCGACATCCCTCACACTCCCATTCTTCATTACTCTACACCACCCCCTCCCTCCCCCTCTTCATTCGCCTCCACGTACCACTCCCTCCCACTCTTCATTCCACTCCACAACCCCATCCCTCACACTCTTCGTTCCCCTCCACAACACCCTCCCTCCCCATCTTCCTTCCCATCCACCACCCCCTCCCTCCCCCTCTTCATTCCCCTCCAGTACCCGCTCCCTCCCCCTCTTCATTCCCCTCCACTTCCCCCTCCCTCTCCCCTCTTCATTCCCCTCCACCACCGCTCCATCCCCCTCTTCATTCCACTCAACATCCCCCTCCCTTCCTTCTGCATACCCCTCCACCAGCCCCTTACTCCCCCTCTGCATTCCCCTCCACAACCCCGTTCCTCCCCCTCTTCATTCCCCTCCACATCCCCCTCCCTCCCCTCTTCATTCATCTGCACCAGCCCCTCCCTCCACTTCTTCTTTCTCCTCCAGCAACCCCTCTCTCCCCCTCTTCATTCCGCTCCACCACCCCTCCCTCCCCCTCTTCATTCCACTCCACCACCCCCTCCATCCCCCTCTTCTTTCTCCTCCACCATCCACTCCCTCCCCCAATTCATTCCCCTCCACCACCACTCCCTCCCCCTCTTCATTCCCATCCACCACTCCTCCCTCCCGCTCTTCATTCCCCTACAACACCCATTCCCTCCCCCTCTTCATTCCCATCCACCACCCGTCCACCCTTCTCTTCATTCCCCTCCACCTCCCCCTCCCTCCACCTCTTCATTCTCCTCCACCACCCCCTCCCACCCCTCTTCATTCCCCTCCACCTCCCCCTCCCTCCCCCTCTTCATACCCCTCTACCACCCCTCCCTCCCTCTCTTCATTCCCCTCGACCACCCTCTCTCACTCCATCTTCATTCCCATCCTCCACCCCCTCCTTCCCCCTCTTCATTCCCCACCACTTCCCCCTCCCTCTCCCCTCTTTATTCCCCTCCACCACCGCTCCATCACCCTCTTCATTCCACTCAACATCCCCCTCCCTTCCCTCTGCATACCCGTCCACCAGCCTCTTACTCCCCTTCTTCATACCCCTCCACAACCCCTTTCCTCCCCCTCTTCATTCCCCTCCACATCCCCCTCCCTCCCCCTCTTCATTCATCTGCACCACCCACTCCCTCCACTTCTTCTTTCTCCTCCACCAACCCCTCTCTCCCCCGCTTCATTCCCCTCCACCACCCCCTCCCTTCCCCTCTTTATACCCCTCCACCAGCCCCTCTTTCCCCCTCTTCCTTCCCATCCACCTGCCCTTCCCACCCCCTCTTCATACCCCTCCACCACCCTCACCTTCCCCCGCTTCATTCCAAACAACCACCCCCACACTCCCTCTCTTCATTCCCCTCCACTAACCCCTCCCTCCCCTCTTCATTCCCCTCCACTACCCACTCCCTCCCCATCTTCATTCCCATCCACCACCCCTCCCTCCTTCCCTTCATTCCCCTCCACCTCACCCTCCCTCCCCCTCGTCATTCTCCTCCACCACCCCCTCCAACCCGCTCTTCACGACCCTCCAACAGCCCTTCCCTCCCCCTCTTCATTCCCATCCACCATCCCACCCTCCTTCTCTTCATACCACTCCACCACACCCTCCCACCCCGTCTTCATTCCCCTCCACCTCCCCTCCATCCCCTCTTCATTCCCCTCCACCACCCCCTCCCTCCCCCTCTTCATTCCCATCCACCACCCCTCCCTCCTTCTCTTCATTCCCCTCCACCTCACCCTCCCCCCCTCGTCATTCTCCTCCACCACCCCCTCCCTGCCCCTGTTCACAACCCTCCACCAGCCCTTCCCTCCCCCTCTTCATTCCCATCCACCACCCCACCCTCCTTCTCTTCATACCCCTTCACCACCACCTCCCTCCCTCTCTTCATTCCCGTCCACCTCCCCCTCCCTTCCCCACTTCATTTCCCCTCCACCTCCCCTTCCACCATCCCCTCCATCCCCCTCTTCATTCCCCTCCACCACTCCATCACGCCCCCTCTTCTTTCACCTCCACCTCCCCCTACCTCCCACTCTTCAATCCCCTCCACCACCCCCTCCCTCCCCATTTTCATTCCCCTCCACCAACCCCTCCCTCCCCCTCTTCATTCCCATCCACAAGCACATCTCTCACCCTCCTCATTCTCCTCCACCAACACCTCCCTCCCCCTCTTCATTCTCCTCCACCTCCCCCACCATCCCCTCTTCTTTCACCTCCACCTCCCGCTACCTCCCGCTCTTCATTCCCATCAACCACCCCCACGCTCCCCCTCTTCATTCCCCTCCACTACCCCCTCCCTCCCGCTCTTCATTCCGCTCCACTTCCCCCTCCCTCCCCTCTTCATTCGCCTCCACCACCTCTTCCCTCCCCCTCTTCATTCCCCTCCACATCCCTCCCCCTCTTCATTCCTCGACACCACCCACTCCCTCCCCCTCTTCATTCCCCTCCACGTACCCCTCCCTCCCACTCTTCATTCCCCTCCACAACCCCATCCCACCCACTCTTCATTCCCCTCCACAACACCCTCCCTCCCCATCTTCCGTCCCAACCACTACCCCCACCCTCCCACTCTTCATTCCCCTCCACCACCAACTCCCTCCCCCTCTTCATTCCCCTCCACTACCCGCTCCCTCCCCCTCTTCATTCCCCTTTACTTCCCCCTCCCTCTCCCCTCTTCATTCCCCTCCACCACCGTTCCATCCCCCTCTTCATTCCCCTCCACCACTCCGTCCCTCCCCCCCTTCTTTCTCCTCCACCTCCCACTCCCTCCCCCTCTTCATTCACCTTCACCACCCCCTCCCTCCCCCTCTTCATGTCCCTCCACATCCCCCTCCCTCCCCATCTTCATTCCCCTCCACCACCCCTCCCTCCCCCTCTTCATTCCACACCACCACACCCTCCCTCCCCCTATTCTTTCTCCTCCACCACCCCCTCCCTGCTCATTTTCATTCCCCTCCCCCACCCCCTCACTCCCCCTCTTCTTTCTCCTCCACCGCCCCCTCCCTCCCGCTCTTAATTCACCTCCACAGCCCCCTCCCTCCCCCTCTTCATTCCACTCCACCACACCATACCTCCCCTATTCCTTCTCCTCCACCACTCCCTCCCTCCCCATTTTCATTCCCCTCCACCAACCCCTCCCTCCCCCTCTTCATTCCCACCACCACCCCATCCCTCCACTCTTCATTGCCCACCACCATCCCTCCCTCCCCCTCTTCATTCCCCTCCACCACCCCTCCCTCCGCCTCTTCATTTACATCCACAACCCCCTCCCTCCCTCTCTGCATTCTCCTCCCCCACCCCCTCCCTCCCCCTCTTCATTCCCCTCCACTTCCCTCTCCCTCACCCTCTTCACTCCCCTCCACCACACCCTCCCTCCCCTTCTTCATTCCCCTCCACATCCCCCTTCCTCCCTCTCTTCATTCCCCTCCGCAAACCCCCGCCCTCCCGCTCTTCATTCCCATCCACCACCTGCACCCTCCCCCTCTTCATTCCCCTCCACATCGTCCACCCTCTCCATCTTCATTCCCCTCCACCACCCCAACCCTCCCCCTCTTCATTCCACACCACCACACCCTCCCTCCCCCTATTCTTTCTCCTCCACCACCCCCTCCATGCTCATTTCCATTCCCCTCCCCCACCCCCTCCCTCCACCTCTTCTTCCTCCTCCACCGCCCCCTCCCTCCCGCTCTTAATTCCCCTCCACAGCCCCTCCCTCCCCCTCTTCATTCCACTCCACCACACCATCCCTCCCTATTCTTTCTCCTCCACCACTCCCTCCCTCCCCAATTGCATTCCCCTCCACCAACCCCTCCCTCCCCCTCTTCATTCCCACCACCACCCCATCCCTCCACTCTTCATTCCCCACCACCATCCCTCCCTCCCCCTCTTCATTCCCCTCCACCACCCCTCCCTCCGCCTCTTCATTTACATCCACAACCCCCTCCCTCCCTCTCTTCATTCCCCTCCACCACCCCTCCCTCCCCCTCTTCATTCCCCTCCACTTCTCCCTCCCTCCCCCTCTTCACTCCCCTCCACCACACCCTCCCTCCCCTTCTTCATTCCCCTCCACTTCCCCCTCCCTCCCTCTCTACATTCCCCTCCACAAACCCCCTCCCACCCGCTCTTCATTCCCATCCACCACCTGCAGCCTCCCCCTCTTCATTCCCCTCCACATCCCCCACCCTCCCCCTCTTCATTCCCATCCACCACCCCCTCCCTCCCACTCTTCTTTCCCCACCACCACCCCGTCCCTCCCCCTCTTGATTCCCCTCCACCAACCCCTCCCTCCCCCTCTTCATTCCCCTCCACCTCCCAGTCACTCCCCCTCTTCATTCCCCTCCACCTCCCCCTCCCTCCCCTCTTCATTCCCATCCACCAACCCATCTCTCCCCATCTTCATTCCCCCAAACACCCCATCCCTCCACTCTTCATTCCCCTCCACCACCCGTCCCTCCCCCTCTTCATTCCCCTCCACCAGCCCTCCCTCCCCCTCTTCATTCCCATCCACAACCCCCACCCTCCCTCTCTTCATTCCCCTCCACCACCCCTCCCTCCCCCTCTTCAATCCCATCCACCACCCCCTCCCTCCTTCTCTTCATTCCCGTCCACATCCCCCTCCCTCCCCCTCTTCATTCTCCACCACAACCCCCTCCAAGCCCCTCTTCATTCCCTTCCACCACCTCCTCCCTCCCCCTCTTCATTCCCCTCCACCACCGTTCCCTACTTCTCTTCATTCCCCTCCACCTCACCCTTCCTCCCCCTCGTCATTCTCCTCCATCAGCCCCTGCCACCCCCTCTTCATTCCCATACACCACCCCACACTCCCTCTCTTTATTCCCCTCGACCAACACCTCCCTCCCCATCTTCATTCCATCCTCCAACCCCTCCCTCCCCCTCTTCATTCCCCTCCACCAACCCCTCCCTCCGCATCTTCATTCCCATCCACGGCCCCCTCCCTCCCCCTCTTCATTCCCATCCATCTCCCCCTCCCTCCCCATTTTCATTCCCCACCACCACCCGCTCCCTCCCCATCTTCATTCCCATCCTCCACACCCTCCCTCCCGCTCTTCATTCCCCTCCACCAGCCTCTCCCTCCCGCTCTTCATTCCCCTCCACCAGACCCACCCTCCCCCTCTCATTCCCCTAAACCACCCCTCCGTCCCCCTCCTCCTTCCCATCAACCACCCCCACCCTCCCCCTCTTCATTCCCCTCCACTACCCCCTCCCTCCCGCTTTTCATTCCGCTCCACTTCCCCCTCCCTCCCCTCTTCATTCGCCTCCACCACCCCTTCCCTCCCCCTCTTCATTCCCCTCCACATCCCTCCCCCTCTTCATTCCTCAACACCACCCACTCCCTCCCCCTCTTCATTCCCCTCCACGTACACCTCCCTCCCACTCTTCATTCCCCTCCACAACCCCATCCCACCCACTCTTCATTCCCCTCCACAACACCCTCCCTCCCCATCTTCCGTCCCAACCACTACCCCCATCCTCACACTCTTCATTCCCCTCCACCACCAACTCCCTCCCCCTCTTCATTCCCCTCCACTACCCGCTCCCTCCCCCTATTCATTCCCCTTTACTTCCCCCTCCCACTCCCCTCTTCATTCCCCTCCACCACCGTTCCATCCCCCTCTTCATTCCCCTCCACCACCCCGTCCCTCCCCCCTTCTTTCTCCTCCACCTCCCACTCCCTCCCCTCTTCATTCACCTTCACCACCCCCTCCCTCCCCCTCTTCATGTCCCTCCACATCCCCCTCCCTCCCCATCTTCATTCCCCTCCACCACCCCCTCCCTCCCCCTCTTCATTCCACACCACCACACCCTCATTCCCCCTATTCTTTCTCCTCCACCACCCCCTCCCTGCTCGTTTTCATTCCCCTCCCCCACACCCTCACTCCCCCTCTTCATTCCCACCACCACCCCATCCCTCCACTCTTCATTCCCCACCACCATCCCTCCCTCCCCCTCTTCATTTACATCCACAACCCCCTCCCTCCCTCTCTGCATTCCCATTCCCCACCCCCTCCCTCCCCCTCTTCATTCCCCTCCACTTCCCTCTCCCTCCCCCTCTTCACTCCCCTCCACCACTCCCTCCCTCCCCTTCTTCATTCCCCTCCACATCCCCTTCCTCCCTCTCTTCATTCCTCTCCACAAACCCCCTCCCTCCCGCTCTTCATTCCCATCCACCACTTGCACCCTCCCCCTCTTCATTCCCCTCCACATCGTCCACCCTCCCCATCTTCATTCCCCTCCACCACCCCCACCCTCCCCCTCTTCATTCCACACCACCACTCACACCCTCCCTCCCCTTCTTCATTCCACTCCACATCCCCTTCCTCCCCCTCTTCATTCCCCTCCACCACCCCCTGCCTCCCCATTTTCATTCCCCTCCACCAACCCCTCCCTCCCCCTCTTCATTCCCCTCCAACAGCCCTCCCTCCCCCTGTTCCTTCCCATCCACAACCCCTCCCTCCCTCTCTTCATTCCCCTCCACCACCCCCTCCCTCCCCCTCTTCATTCCCATCCATCACCCCCTGCCTCCTTCTCTTCATTCCCCTCCACATCCCCCTCCCTCTCCCTCTTCATTGTCCACCTCAACCCCCTCCCACCCTCTCTTCATTCCCCTCAACCACGCCCTCCCTCCCCCTCTTCATTCGGCGATACCACCTCCTCCCTCCCACTCTTCATTCCCATCCACCACCCCTATCTCCTTTTCTTCATTCCCCTCCACCTCCCCCTCCCTCCCCCTCTTCATTCCCCTCAACCTCCCCCTCCCTCCCCCTCTTCATTCCCCTATACCACCTCCTCCCACCCCCTCTTCATTCCCCTCCACCAACCCCTCCCTCCGCATCTTCATTCCCATCCACCAACCCCTCCCTCCCTCTCTTCATTCCCATGCACCTCCCCCTCCCTCCCCATCTTCATTCCCATCCTCCACTCCCTCCCTCCCGCTCTTCATTCCCCTCCACCAGCCCCTCCCTCCCCCTCTTCGTTCCCCTGCACCAGACACACCCTCCCCCTCTCATTCCCCTAAACCAAACACTCCTTCCCCCTCTTCCTACCCATCAACCACCCCCACCTTCCCACTCTTCATTCCCCTCCACTACCCCCTCCCTCCCGCTCTTCATTCCCCTCCACTTCCCCCTCCCTCCCCTCTTCATTCGCCTCCACCACCACTTCCCTCCCCCTCTTCATTCCCCTCCACATCCCTCACCCGCCCCCTCTTCATTCCTCTACACCACCCTCTTTCTCCCCCTCTTCATTCCCCTCCAGGTACCCCTCCCTCCCGCTCTTCATTCCCCTCCACAACCCCATCCCTCCCACTTTTCATTCCCCTCCACAACACCCTCCCTCCCCATCTTCCTTCCCATCCACCACCCCCACCCTCCCCCTCTTCATTCCCCTCCACATCCCCCACCCTCCCCCTCTTCATTCCCATCCACCACCCCCTCCCTCCCACTCTTCATTCCCCACCACCACCCCGTCCCTCCCCGTCTTGATTCCCCTCCACCACCCACACCCTCCCCCTCTTGATTTCCATCCACCACCCCCTCCCTCCCCCTCTTCATTCCCCTCCACCTTCCAGTCACTCCCCCTCTTGATTCCCCTCCACCACCCACACCCTCCCCCTCTTGATTCCCCTCCACCACCCACACCCTCCCCCTCTTGATTCCCATCCACCACCCCCTCCCTCCCCCTCTTCATTCCCCTCCGCCTCCCCCACCCTCCCCCTCTTCATTCCCATCCACCACCCCCTCCCTCCCACTCTTCATTCCCCACCACCACACCGTCCCTCCCCCTCTTGATTCCCCTCCACCACCCACACCCTCCCCCTCTTGATTCCCATCCACCACCCCCTCCCTCCCACTCTTCATTCCCCACCACCACCCCGTCCCTCCCCCTCTTGATTACCCTGCACCACCCACACCCTCCCCCTCTTGATTCCCATCCACCACCCCCTCCCTCCCACTCTTCATTCCCCTCCACCTCCCAGTCACTCCCCCTCTTGATTCCCCTCCACCACCCACACCATCCCCCTCTTGATTCCATCCACCACCCCCTCCCTCCCCCTCTTCATTCCCCTCCACCTCCCAGTCACTCCCCCTCTTCATTCCCCTCCACCTCCCCTCCCTCCCCTCTTCATTCCCATCCACCAACCCATCTCTCCCCCTCTTCATTCCCCTCCACCTCCCCTCCCACCATCCCCTCCATCCCCCGCTTCACTCCCCTCCAGCACTCCATCCCGCCCCCTCTTCATTCCCTTCCACCTCCCCCTCCCACCCCCTCTTCATTCCCATCCACCAGCACATTTCTCACCCTCCTCATTCTCCTCCACCAACCCCGCCCTCCCCCTCTTCATTCTCCTCCACCTCCCCTTCCCTCCCTCTCTTCTTTCTCCTCCACCTCCCCTACCTCCCCCTATCCATTCCGCTCCCCCACCCCCTCCCTCCCCCTCTTCATTCCCCTCCACCACTCCCTCCCTCCCCATTTTCATTCCCCTCCACCAACCCCTCCCTCCCCCTCTTCATTCCCCTCCACCAACCCCTACCTCCCCCTCTTCATTCCCCTCCACCACCCCCTCCCTCCCCATTTTCATTCCCTCCACCAACCCCTCCCTCCCCCTCTTCATTCCCCTCCAACAGCCCTCCCTCCCCCTCTTCCCTCCCATCCACAACCCCTCCCTCCCTCTCTTCATTCCCCTCCACCACCCCCTCCCTCCCCCTCTTCATTCCCATCCATCACCCCCTGCCTCCTTCTCTTCATTCCCCTCCACATCCCCCTCCCTCTCCCTCTTCATTGTCCACCTCAAAACCCTCCCACCCTCTCTTCATTCCCCTCAACCACCCCCTCCCTCCCCCTCTTCATTCCCCGATACCACCTCCTCCCTCCCACTCTTCATTCCCATCCACCACCCCTCCCTCCTTTTGTTCATTCCCCTCCACCTCACCCTCCCTCCCCCTCTTCATTCCCCTCAACCTCCCCCTCCCTCCCCCTCTTCATTCCCCTATACCACCTGCTTCCACCCCCTCTTCATTCCCCTCCACCAACCGCTCCCTCCGCATCTTCATTCCGATCCACCAACCCCTCCCTCCCTCTCTTCATTCCCATGCACCTCCCCCTCCCTCCCCATCTTCATTCGCATCCTCCACTCCCTCCCTCTCTTCATCCCCCTCCACCAGCCCCTCCCTCCCCCTCTTCCTTCCCCTCCACCAGACACACCCTCCCCCTCTCATTCCCCTAAACCAAACACTCCTTCCCCCTCTTCCTTCCCATCAACCACCCCCACCTTCCCACTCTTCATTCCCCTCCACTACCCCCTCCCTCCCGCTCTTCATTCCCCTCCACTTCCCCCTCCCTCCCCTCTTCATTCGCCTCCACCACCACTTCCCTCCCCCTCTTCATTCCCCTCCACAACCCCATCCCTCCCACTTTTCATTCCCCTCCACAACACCCTCCCTCCCCATCTTCCTTCCCATCCACCACCCCCACCCTCCCCCTCTTCATTCCCTTCCACCAACAACTCCCTCCCCCTCTTCATTCCCTTCCACTACCCTCTCCCTCCCCCTCTTCATTCCCCTCCACTTCCCCCTCCCTCTCTCCTCTTTATTCCCCTCCACCACCGCTCCATCCCCCTCTTCATTCCACTCCACCACCCCCTCCCTCCCCCTCTTCTTTCTCCTCCTCCTCCCCCTCCCTCCCCCTCTTCATTCACCTTCACATCCCCCTCCCTCCCCCTCTTCACTCTCCTCCACCACCGCCTTCCTCCCCCTCTGCATTCTCCTCCACATCCCCCTCCCTCCCCCTCTTCATTCCCCTCCACCACCCCCACCCTCCCCCTCTTCTTTCTACTCCACCGCCCCCTCCCTCCCGCTCTTCATTCTCCTCCATATCCCCCAACCTCCCCATCTTCATTCACCTCCACCCCACCTCCCTCCCCCTCCTCTTTCTCCACCAACACCCCCTCCCTCCCTCCCCCTCTTCATTCCCTACACCACCCCATCCCACCGCTCTTCATTCCCCTCCACCACCCCCTCCCTTCCCCTCTTCTTTCCACTCCACCACACCCTCCCTCCCCCTATTCTTTCTCCTCCACCACCCCCTCCCTGCCCATTTTCATTCCCTTCCACCACGCTCCCTCCCCCTCTTCTTTCTCCTCCACCACCCCCTCCCACCCGCTCTTAATTCCCCTCCACATCCCCCTCCCTCCCCCTCTTCATTCACCTCCACCAACCCCTCCGTCCCCTTCTTCTTTCTCCTCCAACACCCCCTCCCTCCCCCTCTTCATTCCCTCCACCACCCCATCCCACCCCTCTTCATTCTCCTCATCCACCTCCTCCCTCCCCCTCTTCATTCCATTCCCCCACAACCTCCCACCCCCAATTCTTTCTCCTCCACCACTCCCTCCCTCCCCATTTTAATTCCCCTCCACCAACCCCTCCCTCCCCCTCTTCATTCCCCCCACCACCCCATCCCACCACTCTTCATTCCCCTCCACCATCCCTCCGTCCCCCTCTTCATTCCCCTCCACCACTCCTCCCTCCGCCTCTTCATTCCCATCCACAACCCACTCCCTCCTTCTCTGCAATCCCCTCCATCACCCCCTCCCTCCCCCTCTTCATTCCCATCCACCACCCCTCCCTCCTTCTCTTCATTCCCCTCCACCTCAGCCTCCATCCCCCTCGTCATTCTCCTCCACCACCACCTCCCTCCCCCTCTTCATAACCCTCAACTACCCCTCCCACCCCCTCTTCATTCCCATACACCACCCCCTCCCTCCCTCTCTTCATTCCCCTCGACCACCCCTTACCTCCCATCTTCATTCCCATCCTCAAACCCCTCCCTCCCCCTCTTCATTCCCCTCCACCACCCCCTCCCTCCGCATCTTCATTCCCATCCACCACCACCTCCCTCCCCCTCTTCATTCCCATCCACCTGCCCCTCCCTCCCCATTTTCATTCCCCTCCACCACCCCATCACTCCCCATCTTCATTCCCATCCTCCACTCCCTCTCTCCTGCTCTTCATTCCCCTCCACCAGCCCCTCCCTCCCCCTCTTCATTCCCCTCCACCATCCCCACCCTCCCCCTCTCATTCCCCTAAACCACCCCCTCCTTCCCCCTCCTCCTTCCCATCCGCCACCCCCACCCTCCCCCTGCTCATTCCCCTCCACTACCCCCTCCCTCCCGCTCTTCATTCCCCTCCACTTCCCTCTCCCTCCACTCTTCATTCCCCTCCACCACCCCCACTCTCCTCCTCTTCATTCCCTTCCACATCCCTCACCCTCCCCTTCTTCATTCCTCAACACCGCCCCCTCCCACCCCCACTTCATTCCCCTCCACTTACCCCTCCCTCCCACTCTTCCTTCCCATCTACCACCCCTACCCGCCCCCTATTCATTCCCCTCCACCACCACCTCCCTCCCCCTCCTCATTCCCCTCCACTTCCCCCTCCCTCCCCCTCTTCATTCCCCTCCACTACCGCACCATCCCCCTCTTCATTCCAGTCAACATCCCCCTTCCTTCCCTCTGCATACCCCTCCACCAGCCCCTCCCTCCTCCTCTTCATTCCCCTCCACATCCCCCTCCCTCGCCCTCTTCATTCCACACCACCACCCCCTCCCTCCCCTCTTCTTTCTCCTCCACCACCCCCTCCCTCCCACAATTCATTCCCCTCCACCGCCCGTCCCTCCCCTCTTCATTCCCATCCACCACTCTTCCCTCACTATCTTCATTACCCTCCACCACCCCCTCCCTCCCCCTCTTCATTCCCAGCCACAGCCCCACCCCCTTCTCTTCATTCCCCTCCACCTACCCCTCCCTCCCCATATTCATTCTCCTCCACCAACCTCTCGCACTCCCTCTTCATTCCCCTCCACATCCCCCTCCCTCCCCCTCTTCATTCCCCTCCACCACCCCTCCCTCCCCCTCTTCATTCCCATCCACCGCCCCTGCCTCCTTCTCTACATTCCCCTCCACCATCCCTCCCTCCCCCTCTTCATTCACCTCCACCATCCCTCCCTCCCTCTCTTCATTCCCCTCGACAAACCCCGCTCACCCCATCTTCATTCCCAAACGCCACCCCCTCCACCCCCTCTTCATTTCCCTCCACCACACCCTACCTCCGCATCTTTATCCCCATCCAACACTCCTCCCTCCACCTCTTCAATCCCATCCACCTCTCCCTCCCTCCCCATCTTCATTCCCCTCCACCACCGCCTCCCTCCCTCTCTTCATTCCCCTCGACAAACCCCGCTCACCCCATCTTCATTCCCCTCCACCACCGCCTCCCTCCCTCTCTTCATTCCCCTCGACAAACCCCGCTCACCCCATCTTCATTCCTATCCGCCAGCCCCTCCCACCCCCTCTTCATTTCCCTCCACCACCCCCTACCTCCGCATCTTCATTCCCATCCTCCAACCCCTCCCTCCAGCTCTTCATTCCCCTCCACCACCCCTCGCTCCCCCTCTTCATTCCCCTCCATCAGCGCCTCCCTCCCCCTCTTCATCCCCTCCACCACCCCTCCTTCCCCCTCTTCATTCCCATCCACCAGCCCTTCCCTCCCCTCTTCATTCCCCTCCACCACCCTCTCCTTCCCCCGCTTCATACACAACAACCACCCCCACCTTCCCCCTGATCATTCCCCTCCTCAACCCCATCCCTCCCCCTCTTCATTCCCCTCCACTTCCCCCACCCTCCCCCTCTTCATTCCCCTCCACCACCCCCTCCCTCCCCCTCTTCATTCCCCTCCACTTCCCCCTCCCTCCCCCTCTTCATTCCCCTCCACAAACCCCCTACCTCCCGCTATTCATTCCCATCCACCACCTGCAACCTCCCCCTCTTCATTGTCCTCCACCTCCCCGTTCCTCCCCCTCTTCTTTCTCCTCCACCTACCCATCCCACCCCCTCTTCATTCCCCTCCACCACCCCCTCCCTCCCCCTCTTCATTCCCATCCACCTCCCCCTCCCTCCCCCTCTTCACTCCCATCCCCCTCCACCTCCCTCCCCCTCTTCATTCTCCTCCACCTCCCCCTCCCTCCACCACTTCTTTCCTCTCCAGCTCCCCCTCCCTCCATTCTTCATTCCCATCCACCACCCCATCCCTCCCCCTCTTCATTCTCCTCCACCACCCCCTGCCTCCCCCCTCCCTCCCCCTCTTCATTCCCCACCACCTACCCCTCCGACCACCTCTTCATTCCCCTACACCAACCCATCCCTCCCCCTCTTCATTCCACCCCACCACCCCCTCCCTCACCCTCTTCATTCCCCTCCACCAACCCCTCCCTCTCCCTCTTCATTCCCCTCCACCACCCCCTCCCTCCCCCTCTTCATTCTCCTCCACTTCTCCCTCCCTCCCGCTCTTCTTTCTCCTCCACCTCCCCTCCCTCCCCCTCTTCTTTCTCCTCCACCTCTCCCTCCCTGATCCTCTTCATACACCTCCACCACCCCCTCCCTCCCCCTCTTCATTCCCCTAAACCTCCCCCTCATTCCCCCTCTTCTTTCCTCTCCACCTCCACCTCCCCCCCTCTTCATTTCCATCCACCAACCCCTCCCATCCCGTCTTCATTCCCCTCCACCACCCCTCCATCCCCCTCTTCATTCCCCTTCACCTACACCCACCACCCCCTCCCTCCACCTCTGCATTCCCCTCCACCATCCCGTCCCTCCCCCTCTTCATCCCCTTCCATCCCCCACTCCCTCCCCCTTCATTCCCATCCACCAGCACCTCCCTCACCCTCCTCATTCTCCTCCACCACCCCCTCTTCATTCCCCTCCACTTCCCCCTCCCTCCCCCTCTTCATTCCCCTCCACCACCCTCTCCCTCCCCCTCTTCATTCACCTCCACCACCCCCTCCCTCCCACTTTTCAATCTCCGATACCTCCCCTCCCTCCCCCTCTTCCTTCTCCTCCACATCTCCCTCCCTCATCCTCTTCATTCACCTCCACCACCACCTCCGTCCCCCTCTTCATTCCCCTCCACATCCCCCTCCCTCCCCCTCTTCATTCCCCTCCACCACCCCTCCCTCCCCCTCTTCATTCCCATCCACCGCCCCTGCCTCCTTCTCTACATTCCCCTCCACCATCCCTCCCTCCCCCTCTTCATTCACCTCCACCATCCCTCCCTCCCTCTCTTCATTCCCCTCGACAAACCCCGCTCACCCCATCTTCATTCCCAAACGCCACCCCCTCCACCCCCTCTTCATTTCCCTCCACCACACCCTACCTCCGCATCTTTATCCCCATCCAACACTCCTCCCTCCACCTCTTCAATCCCATCCACCTCTCCCTCCCTCCCCATCTTCATTCCCCTCCACCACCGCCTCCCTCCCTCTCTTCATTCCCCTCGACAAACCCCGCTCACCCCATCTTCATTCCCCTCCACCACCGCCTCCCTCCCTCTCTTCATTCCCCTCGACAAACCCCGCTCACCCCCTCTTCATTTCCCTCCACCACCCCCTACCTCCGCATCTTCATTCCCATCCTCCAACCCCTCCCTCCAGCTCTTCATTCCCCTCCACCACCCCTCGCTCCCCCTCTTCATTCCCCTCCATCAGCGCCTCCCTCCCCCTCTTCATCCCCTCCACCACCCCTCCTTCCCCCTCTTCATTCCCATCCACCAGCCCTTCCCTCCCCTCTTCATTCCCCTCCACCACCCTCTCCTTCCCCCGCTTCATACACAACAACCACCCCCACCTTCCCCCTGATCATTCCCCTCCTCAACCCCATCCCTCCCCCTCTTCATTCCCCTCCACTTCCCCCACCCTCCCCCTCTTCATTCCCCTCCACCACCCCCTCCCTCCCCCTCTTCATTCCCCTCCACTTCCCCCTCCCTCCCCCTCTTCATTCCCCTCCACAAACCCCCTACCTCCCGCTATTCATTCCCATCCACCACCTGCAACCTCCCCCTCTTCATTGTCCTCCACCTCCCCGTTCCTCCCCCTCTTCTTTCTCCTCCACCTACCCATCCCACCCCCTCTTCATTCCCCTCCACCACCCCCTCCCTCCCCCTCTTCATTCCCATCCACCTCCCCCTCCCTCCCCCTCTTCACTCCCATCCCCCTCCACCTCCCTCCCCCTCTTCATTCTCCTCCACCTCCCCCTCCCTCCACCACTTCTTTCCCCTCCAGCTCCCCCTCCCTCCATTCTTCATTCCCATCCACCACCCCATCCCTCCCCCTCTTCATTCTCCTCCACCACCCCCTGCCTCCCCCCTCCCTCCCCCTCTTCATTCCCCACCACCTACCCCTCCGACCACCTCTTCATTCCCCTACACCAACCCATCCCTCCCCCTCTTCATTCCACCCCACCACCCCCTCCCTCACCCTCTTCATTCCCCTCCACCAACCCCTCCCTCTCCCTCTTCATTCCCCTCCACCACCCCCTCCCTCCCCCTCTTCATTCTCCTCCACTTCTCCCTCCCTCCCGCTCTTCTTTCTCCTCCACCTCCCCTCCCTCCCCCTCTTCTTTCTCCTCCACCTCTCCCTCCCTGATCCTCTTCATACACCTCCACCACCCCCTCCCTCCCCCTCTACATTCCCCTAAACCTCCCCCTCATTCCCCCTCTTCTTTCCTCTCCACCTCCACCTCCCCCCCTCTTCATTTCCATCCACCAACCCCTCCCATCCCGTCTTCATTCCCCTCCACCACCCCTCCATCCCCCTCTTCATTCCCCTTCACCTACACCCACCACCCCCTCCCTCCACCTCTGCATTCCCCTCCACCATCCCGTCCCTCCCCCTCTTCATCCCCTTCCATCCCCCACTCCCTCCCCCTTCATTCCCATCCACCAGCACCTCCCTCACCCTCCTCATTCTCCTCCACCACCCCCTCTTCATTCCCCTCCACTTCCCCCTCCCTCCCCCTCTTCATTCCCCTCCACCACCCTCTCCCTCCCCCTCTTCATTCACCTCCACCACCACCTCCGTCCCCCGCTTCATTCTCCTCCACCTCCCCCTCCCTCCTCCTCTTCATTCCCCTCCAACTCCCCCTCCCTCACCCTCTTCTTTCCCCTCCACCTCCTCATCCCTCCCTCTTCAATCCCTTTCACCAACCACTCCCACCCCCTCTTCATTACCCTCCACCACCCCCTCCCTCCCCCTCTTCATTCCCCTGCACCTCCCCCCACCACCCCCTCCCTCCCCCTCCTCATTCCCCTCCACCAACCCATCCATCCACCTCTTCATTCCCTTCCAACTCCCACTCCCTCCCCACTTCATTCCCATCCACCAGCACCTCCCTCACCCTCCTCATTCTCCTCCACCACACCCTCCCTACCCCTGTTCATTCTGCTCCACTTACCCCTCCCTCCCCCTCTTTTTTCTCCTCCACCTCCCACTCCCTCCCCCTCTTCATTACCCTCGACCACCCCTCCCACCCCATTTTCATGCTCCTCCACCTCGCCGCCCTCCCCCACTTCTTTCAACTCCACATGTCCCTCCCTCATGCTCTTCATTCACCTCCACCACCACCTCCCTCCCCCGCTTCATACTCCTCCACCAACCCATCCCTCCCCTTCTTCATTCCCCTTCACCTCCCCCTCCCTCACCCTCTTCATTCCCCTCCACCTCCCCCTCCCTCCCGTCTTCATTCCCATCCACCAGCACCTCCCTCACCCTCCTCATTCTCCTCCACCACCCCCTCCCTCCCCCTCTTCATTCCCCTCCACCACCACCTCCCTCTCCCTCCTCATTACCCTCGACCACCCCTCCCTCCCCCTTTTCATTCCCCTCCACAAACCCCCTACCTCCCGCACTTCATTCCCATCCACCACCCCCTCCCTCCCCCTCTTCATTCCCCTCCACCACCCACTCCCTTCCCCTCTTCATACCCGTCCACCACCCCAGCCTCCCCCTCTTCATTCCCCAGCACCACCCTCTCCCTCCCCCTCTTCATTCCCCTCCAACAACACCTCGCTCCCTCTCTTCATTCCCCTCCACCAACCCATCCCTCCCCCGCTTCATGCCCCACCACCAACCCCTCCCTCCCCCTCTTCATTCCCCTCCACCAACCCCCCCTCACCCTTTTCATTCCCCTGGATCTCCCCCACCCTCCCCCTCTTCATTCCCATACACCACCCTCTCCCTCCCCCTCTTCATTCCCCTCCACGACCCCCGCCCTCCCTCTCTTCATTCCCCTCCACCTTCCCCTCCCTTCCCCTTTCCTTTCCCCTGGACCCCCCCCCCCACCCTCCCCCTCTTCATTCCCATACACCACCCTCGCCCTCCCCCTCTTCATTCCCCTCAACCAAGACATCCCTACCCCTCTTCAAAACCCACCACCACCCCCTCCCTGCCCCACTTCATTCCCCTCCACCAACCCCTCGCTCCCTCTCATTATTCCCCTCCACCATCCCATACATCCCCCTCTTCATTCCCCAACACCAACCCCTCCCTCCCCCTCTTCATTACCCTCCACCAACCCCTCCCTCCCCATCTTCATTACCTGCCACCTCCCCTCCCTCCCCCTCTTCATTCTCCTCCACCACCCCCTCCCTCCCCCTCTTCATTCCCCTCCACCACCCCCTCCCAGCCCCTCTTCATTCCCCTCCACTACCCCCTCCCTCCCCCTCTTCTTTCCCTTCCACTCCCCTGCCTCCCCCTCTACATTCCATCCACCACCACCTCCCTCCCCCTCTTCATTCCCCTCCACACCCCCCTCCCTCCCCCTCTTCATTCCCATCCACCTCCTCTTCCCTGCCCCTCTTCATTCTCCTCTACCTCCACTCCCACCCCCTCTTCTTTCCACTCCACCTCCACCTCCCTACCCCACTTCATTCCCATCCACCACCCCCTCCCTCCCCCTCTTCATTCCCCTTCACTTCCCACTCCCTCCCCCTCTTCATTCTCCTCCACCTCCCCTCGATCCCTCTCCTCTTTCACCTCCACCTCCACCTCCCTGCCCCTCTTCCTTCCCCTCCACCTCCCCGTACCTCCCACTTTTCATTCCCATCCAGCTCGCCCTCCGTCCCCTCTTCATTCCCATTCACCAACCCCCCCTCACCCACTTCATTCCCCTCCACCACCCCCACCCTCCCCCTCTTTATTCCTCTCCACCACATCCTCCCACCCCCTCTTCATTGTCCTCCACCTACCCCTCCCACCCCCTCTTCACTCCCCTCCACCACCCCCTCCCTCCCCCTCTTCCTTCCCTTCCACTCCCCCTCCCTCCCCCTCTTCATTCCCATCCCCGTACACCTCCCTCCCCCTCTTCATTCTCCTCCACCTCCCCCTCCCTCCACCTCTTCTTTCCCCTCCAGCTCCCCCTCCCCCATTCTTCATTCCCATTCACCAACCCCTGCCTCCCCCTCTTCATTCCGATCTACCACCCCATCCCTCCCCCTCTTCATTCTCCTCCGCCACCCCCTCCCTCCCCCCTCCCTCACCCTCTTCATTTCCCTCCACCTACCCCTCCGTCCGCCTCTTCATTCCCCTCCACCAACCCATCCCTCCCCTCTCTACATTTCCCCCCCACCACCCCCTCCCTTCCATCTCCCACTCCCTCCCCCCTTCATCCCCTTCATTCCCATCAATCAGCACCTCCCTCACCCTCCTCATTCTCCTCCACCACCCCCTCCCTCCCCCTCTTCATTCTCCTCCACTTCTCCCTCCCTCCCGCTCTTCTTTCTCCTCCACCTCCCACCCCCTCCCCCTCTTCATTACCCTCCACAACCCCCTCCCTTCCCCTTCTCATTCTCCTCCACCTCCCCTCCCTCCCCCTCTTCTTTCTCCTCCACCTCTCCCTCCCTCATCCTCTTCATACACCTCCACCACCCCCTCACTCCCCCTCTTCAATCCCCTAAACCTCCCCCTCCCTCCCCCTCTTCTTTCCCCTCCACCTCCACCTCCCTCCCCCTCTTCATTCCCCTTCACCTCCCCCCACCACCCCCTCTCCATTCCCGTCCACCTCCCCCACCCTCCTTCCCTTCATTCCCCTCCATAACCCCCTCCCTCCCCCTCTCCATTCCATTCCACCTCCCCAACCCTCCTTCCCTTCATTCCCCTCAACAACCCCCTCCCTCCCCTTCTCCATTCCCGTCCACCTCCCACACCCTCCTTCCCTTCATTCCCCTCCACAACCCCCTCGCTCCAGTTCTTCATTCTCCCCCACCACCCCCTCCCTCCCCCTCTTCATTACCCTCCACCACCCCCTCCCTCCCCCTCTTCATTCCCCTCCACATCACCCTCCCTCCCCCTCTTCTTTCTCGTCCACCTCCCCCACCCTCCACCACTTAATTCCCATCCACCACCCCTCCCTCCCCCTCTTCATTCCCATTCACCTCCCCCTCCCACACCCTCTTCATTCACCTCCACCACTCCCTCCCTCCCCCTCTTCATTCCCCTCAAACTCCACCTCCCTCCCCTCTTCATTCCCCTCCACCACCCCCCTCCCTCCCCCTCTTCTTTCTCCTCCACCACACCCTCCATCCCCATCTTAATTCTCCTCCACCACCCCCTCCCTCCACCTCTTCATTCCCCTCCACCTACCCCTCCCTCCCCCTCTTCATTCCCCTCCACCAACCCAACCCTCCCCCTCTACATTCCCCCCACCACCCCCTCCCTTCCATCTCCCACTCCCTCCCCCCTTCATCCCCTAAATTCCCATCAACCAGCACCTCCCTCACCCTCCTCATTCTCCTCCACCACCCAATCCCTCCCCCTCTTTATTCTCCTCCACCTCTCCCTCCCTCCCGATCTTCTTTCTCCTCCACCTCCCACTCCCTCCCCCTCTTCATTACCCTCCACAACCCCCTCCCTTCCCCTTCTCATTCTCCTCCACCTCTCCCTCCCTCATCCTCTTCATACACATCCACCACCCCCTCACTCCCCCTCTTCAATCCCCTAAACCTCCCCCTCCCTCCCCCTCTTCTTTCCCCTCCACCTCCCTCCCCCTCTTCATTCCCCTTCACCTCCCCCCACCACCCCCTCTCCATTCCCGTCCACCTCCCCCACCCTCCTTCCCTTCATTCCCCTCCATAACCCCCTCCCTCCCCCTCTCCATTCCCGTCCACCTCCCACACCCTCCTTCCCTTCATTCCCCTCCACAACCCCCTCGCTCCAGTTCTTCATTCTCCCCCACCACCCCCTCCCTCCCCCTCTTCATTACCCTCCACAAACCCCCTACCTCCCGCACTTCATTCCCATCCACCACCCCCTCCCTCCCCCTCTTCATTCCCCTCCACCACCCCCTCCCTTCCCCTCTTCATACCCGTCCACCACCCCAGCCTCCCCCTCTTCATTCCCCAGCACCACCCTCTCCCTCCCCCTCTTCATTCCCCTCCAACAACACCTCGCTCCCTCTCTTCATTCCCCTCCACCAACCCATCCCTCCCCCGCTTCATGCCCCACCACCAACCCCTCCCTCCCCCTCTTCATTCCCCTCCACCAACCCCCCCTCCCCCTTTTCATTCCCCTGGATCTCCCCCACCCTCCCCCTCTTCATTCCCATACACCACCCTCTCCCTCCCCCTCTTCATTCCCCTCCACGACCCCCGCCCTCCCTCTCTTTATTCCCCTCCACCTTCCCCTCCCTTCCCCTTTTCTTTCCCCTGAACCCCCCCCCACCCTCCCCCTCTTCATTCCCATCCACCACCCTCGCCCTCCCCCTCTTCATTCCCCTCAACCAAGACATCCCTACCCCTCTTCAAAACCCACCACCACCCCCTCCCTCCCCCACTTCATTCCCCTCCTCCAACCCCTTGCTCCGTCTCATTATTCCCCTCCACCATCCCATACATCCCCCTCTTCATTCCCCAACACCAACCCCTCCCTCCCCCTCTTCATTCCCCTCCACCAACCCCTCCCTCCCAGTCTTCATTACCCGCCACCTCCCCTCCCTCCCCCACTTCATTCTCCTCCACCACCCCCCTCCCTCCCCCTCTTCATTCCCCTCCACCACCCCCTCCCAGCCCCTCTTCATTCCCCTCCACCACCCCCTCCCTCCCCCTCTTCTTTCCCTTCCACTCCCCCTGCCTCCCCCTCTACATTCCAACCACCACCACCTCCCTCCCCCTCTTCATTCCCCTCCACCCCCCCTCCCTCCCCCTCTTCATTCCCATCCACCTCCTCTTCCCTGCCCCTCTTCATTCTCCTCCACCTCCACTCCCACCCCCTCTTCTTTCCACTCCACCTCCCTACCCCACTTCATTCCCATCCACCTCCCCCTCCCTCCCCCTCTTCATTCCCCTTCACTTCCCACTCCCTCCCCCTCATCATTCTCCTCCACCTCCCCTCGATCCCTCTGCTCTTTCACCTCCACCTCCACCTCCCTGCCCCTCTTCATTCCCCTCCACCTCCCCGTACCTCCCACTTTTCATTCCCATCCAGCTCCCCCTCCCTCCCCTCTTCATTCCCATTCACCAACCCCCCCTCACCCACTTCATTCCCCTCCACCACCCCCACCCTCCCCCTCTTTATTCCCCTCCACCACATCCTCCCACCCCCTCTTCATTGTCCTCCACCTACCCCTCCCAACCCTTCTTCACTCCCCTCCACCACCCCCTCCCTCCCCCTCTTCATTCCCTTCCACTCCCCCTCCCTCCCCCTCTTCATTCCCATCCCCGTACACCTCCCTCCCCCTCTTCATTCTCCTCCACCTCCCCCTCCCTCCACCTCTTCTTTCCCCTCCAGCTCCCCCTCCCCCATTCTTCATTCCCATTCACCAACCACTGTCTCCCCCTCTTCATTCCCATCCACCACCCCATCCCTCCCCCTCTTCATTCTCCTCCGCCACCCCCTCCCTACCCCCTCCCTCACCCTCTTCATTTCCCTCCACCTACCCCTCCGTCCCCCTCTTCATTCCCCTCCACCAACCCATCCCTCCCCTCTCTACATTCCCCCCCACCACCCCCTCCCTTCCATCTCCCACTCCCTCCCCCCTTCATCCCCTTCATTCCCATCAATCGGCACCTCCCTCACCCTCCTCATTCTCCTCCACCACCCCCTCCCTCCCCCTCTTCATTCTCCTCCACTTCTCCCTCCCTCCCGCTCTTCTTTCTCCTCCACCTCCCACTCCCTCCCCCTCTTCATTACCCTCCACAACCCCCTCCCTTCCCCTTCTCATTCTCCTCCACCTCCCCTCCCTCCCCCTCTTCTTTCTCCTCCACCTCTCCCTCCCTCATCCTCTTCATACACCTCCACCACCCCCTCACTCCCCCTCTTCAATCCCCTAAACCTCCCCCTCCCTCCCCCTCTTCTTTCCACTCCACCTCCACCTCCCTCCCCCTTTTCATTCCCCTTCACCTCCCCCCACCACCCCCTCTCCATTCCCGTCCACCTCCCCCACCCTCCTTCCCTTCATTCCCCTCCATAACCCCCTCCCTCCCCCTCTCCATTCCATTCCACCTCCCCAACCCTCCTTCCCTTCATTCCCCTCCACAACCCCCTCCCTCCCCCTCTCCATTCCCGTCCACCTCCCACACCCTCCTTCCCTTCATTCCCCTCCACAACCCCCTCGCTCCAGTTCTTCATTCTTCCCCACCACCCCCTCCCTCCCCCTCTTCATTACCCTCCACCACCCCCTCCCTCCCCCTCTTCATTCCCCTCCACATCACCCTCCCTCCCCCTCTTCTTTCTCGTCCAACTCCCCCACCCTCCACCACTTCATTCCCATCCACCACCCCTCCCTCCCCCTCATCATTCCCATTCACCTCCCCCTCCCACACCCTCTTCATTCACCTCCACCACTCCCTCCCTCCCCCTCTTCATTCCCCTCAAACTCCACCTCCCTCCCCTCTTCATTCCCCTCCACCACCCCTCCCTCCCCCTCTTCATTCCCCTCCACGTCCCCGTCCCTCCCCCTCCACATTCCCGTCCACATCCCCCTCCCTCCCCCTCTTCATTCACCTCGATCACCCCCTCCCTCCCCCTCTTCTTTCTCATCCACCACCCCCTCTCTCCCCTTCTTCATTCCCCTCCATCACACTATTCCACCCCTGTTTATTCCGTTCCACCACCCCCTCCGGCCCTTTCTTCATTCCCTTCAACCAACCCCTCTCTCCCCCTCTTCTTTCTCCTCCACCACACCCTCCATCCCCATCTTAATTCCCATCCACCACCCCTCCCTCCTCCTCTTCATTCCCATCCACCACCCCCTCCCTCCCTCCCTTCATTCCCCTCCACCACCTCCTCCCTCCCCCTCTTCATTCCCATATACCACCCCCTACCTACTTCTCTTCATACCCCTCCACCTCCTCCTCCCTCCCCCTCATCATTCTCCTCCACCACCCCCTCCCTCCACCTCTTCATTCCCCTCCACCTACCCCTCCCTCCCCCTCTTCATTCCCCTCCACCAACCCAACCCTCCCCCTCTACATTCCCCCCACCACCCCCTCCCTTCCATCTCCCACTCCCTCCCCCCTTCATCCCCTAAATTCCCATCAACCAGCACCTCCCTCACCCTCCTCATTCTCCTCCACCACCCCCTCCCTCCCCCTCTTTATTCTCCTCCACTTCTCCCTCCCTCCCGATCTTCTTTCTCCTCCACCTCCCACTCCCTCCCCCTCTTCATTACCCTCCACAACCCCCTCCCTTCCCCTTCTCATTCTCCTCCACCTCTCCCTCCCTCATCCTCTTCATACACATCCACCACCCCCTCACTCCCCCTCTTCAATCCCCTAAACCTCCCCCTCCCTCCCCCTCTTCTTTCCCCTCCACCTCCCCCACCCTCCTTCCCTTCATTCCCCTCCATAACCCCCTCCCTCCCCCTCTCCATTCCCGTCCACCTCCCACACCCTCCTTCCCTTCATTTCCCTCCACAACCCCCTCGCTCCAGTTCTTCATTCTCCCCCACCACCCACTCCCTCCCCCTCTTCATTACCCTCCACCACCCCCTCCCTCCCCCTCTTCATTCCCCTCCACATCACCCTCCCTCCCCCTCTTCTTTCTCGTCCACCTCCCCCACCATCCACCACTTCATTCCCATCCACCACCCCTCCCTCCCCCTCTTCATTCCCATTCACCTCCCCCTCCCACACCCTCTTCATTCACCTCCACCACTGCCGCCCTCCCCCTCTTCATTCCTCTCAAACTCCACCTCCCTCCCCTCTTCATTCCCCTCCACCCCCCCCTCCCTCCCCCTCTTCATTCCCCTCCACGTCCCCGTCCCTCCCCCTCCACATTCCCGTCCACATCCCCCTCCCTCCCCCTCTTCATTCACCTCCACCACCCCCTCCCCCCCCTTTTCATTCTCCTCCACCACCCCCTCTCTCCCCCTCTTCATTCCCCTCCATCACACAATCCCACCCCTCTTTATTCCGTTCCACCACACCCTCCCGCCCTTTTCTTTCTCCTCCACCACCCCCTCTCTCCCCCTCTTCATTACCCTCCATCACACAATCCCACCCCTCTTCATTCCCTTCCACCAACCCCTCTCTCCCCCTCTTCTTTCTCCTCCACCACACCCTCCCTCCCCATCTTAATTCCCATCCACCACCCCTCCCTCCTCCTCTTCATTCCCATCCACCACACCCTCCCTCCCGCTCTTCATTCCCCTCCACCTCCTCCTCCCTCCCCCTCTTTATTCCCATATACCACCCCTACCTCCTTCTCTTCATACCCCTCCACCTCCTCCTCCCTCCCCCTCATCATTCTCCTCCACCACCCCCTCCCTCCCCCTCTTCATTCCCCTCCACCTCCCCCTCCCTCCCCCTCTTCATTCCCATCCACCACCCCTCCCTCCTTCTTTTCATACCCCTCCATTTCCCCCTCCCTCCAGCTCTTCATTCTCCTCCACCACCCGCTCCGACCCCCTCTTCATTCCCCTCCACAGCCCACCCCGGACACCTCTTCATTCCCCTCCACCACCCAAGCCCTCTCAAACATCATTCCCCTCCACCACCCCCTCCCTCCCCCTCTTCATTCCCCTGCACGTTCCCGTCACTTCCCCTCTTCATTCCCCTCCACATCCCCCTCTCTCCCCCTCTTCATTTCCATCCACCACGCCTCCCTTCTTCTCTTCATTCCCCTCCACCTCCACCTCACCCCTCTTCATTCTCCTCCAAGACCCCCTCACTCCCCCTCTTCATTCCCCTCCACCACCCCTCCCTCCCTCTCTTCATTCCACTCCACCACCCGCTCCCTCCCCCTCTTCTTTCTCCTCCACCACCCCCTGCCTCCCCATCTTCATTCCCCTCGACCACCCCTCCCTCCTCCTCTTCATTCCCATCCACCATCCCCTCCCTCCCTCTCTTCATTCCCTTCCACCACCTCCTCCTACCGCCTCGTCATTCCAATCCACCACCTCCTCCCTCCTTCTCTTCATTCCCCTCCACCTCCAACTCCCTCCCCCTCATCATTCTCCTCCACCACCCACTCCCTCCCCTTCTTCATTCTCCTCCACCTCCCCCTCCCTACACCTCTTCATTCCCCTCCACCACCACCTCCCTCCCCCTCTTCATTCCCATCCACCACGCCTCCCTTCTTCTCTTCATTCCCCTCCACCTCCCCCTCCCCCTCTTCATTCCCCTCCAAATACCCCTACCTCCCCCTCTTCATTTCCCTCCACCACCCACTCCCTCCACATCTTCATTCCCTTCCATCTCCCACTCCCTCCCCCCTTCATTCCCATCCACCAGCACCTCCCTCACCCTCCTCATTCTCCTCCACCAACCCCTCCCTCCTTCTCTTCATTCTCCTCCACTTCCCCCTCCCTCCCCCTCTTCTTTCTCCTCCACCTCCCACTCCCTCCCCCTCTTCATTACCCTCGACCACCCCCTCACTCCCCCTTTTCTTTCACCTCCACCTGCCCGCCCTGCCCCTCTTCATTCTCCTCCACCTCCTCCTCCCTCCCTCTCTTCATTCTCTTCCACCTTCCCCTCCCTCCCCATCTTCATTCCCCTCCACCGCCCCCTCCCTCCCCCCCTTTTTCTCCTCCACCGCCCACTCCCTCTCCCTCTTCATTCGCCTCCACATCCCCCTCCCTCCCCCTCTTCATTCACCTCCACCACCCCCTCCCTCCCCTCTTCTTTCTCCTCCAACACCCACTCCCTCCCCCTCTTCATTCCCTCCACCACCCCATCGCACCCCTCTTCATTCCCCTCCACCACCCCCTCCCTCTCCCTCTTCATTCCACTCAACCACACACTCCCTCCCTCTCTTGATTCCCCTCCACCACCCCCTCCCTCCCCCTCTTCATTCCCCTCCACCACCTCCTCCCTCCCCCTCTTCATTCCCGTCCACAAGCCCCACCCTCCTTCACTTCATTCCCATCCACCTCCCCCACCCTCCTTCACTTCATTCCCCTCCACCAGCCCCTACATCCAGCTCTTCATTCTCCCCCACCATCCCCTCCCTCCCCCTCTTCATTACCCTCCTCCTCCCCTCACTCACCCTCTTCATTACCCTCCATCTTCCCCTCCCTCCCCATCTTCATTCCCCTCCACCACCCGCTCCCTCCCCTCTTCATTACCCTCCTCCTCCCCCTCACTCACCCTCTTCATTACCCTCCACCTCTCCCTCCCTGCCCCTCTGCATTCCCCTCCACCACACCCACCCTCCCCCGCTTCATTCCCCTAAACCACCCCCTCCCTCCCCCTTTTCATGCCCCTCAACCACCCCCTCCCTCCCCCTCTTCATTCCAGTCCACTTTCCCCTTCGTCCCTCTCTTCCCTCCCCTCCACCTCCCCCTCCCTCCCCTCTTCATTCCCCTCCACCTCACCATCCCTCCAACTCTTCTTTCTCCTCCACCTCCCACTCCCTCCCCCTCTTCATTACCCTCGACCACCCCCTCACTCCCCCTTTTCTTTCACCTCCACCTGCCCGCCCTGCCCCTCTTCATTCTCCTCCACCTCCTCCTCCCTCCCTCTCTTCATTCTCTTCCACCTTCCCCTCCCTCCCCATCTTCATTCCCCTCCACCGCCCCCTCCCTCCCCCCCTTTTTCTCCTCCACCGCTCACTCCCTCTCCCTCTTCATTCGCCTCCACATCCCCCTCCCTCCCCCTCTTCATTCACCTCCACCACCCCCTCCCTCCCCTCTTCTTTCTCCTCCAACACCCACTCCCTCCCCCTCTTCATTCCCTCCACCACCCCATCGCACCCCTCTTCATTCCCCTCCACCACCCCCTCCCTCTCCCTCTTCATTCCACTCAACCACACACTCCCTCCCTCTCTTGATTCCCCTCCACCACCCCCTCCCTCCCCCTCTTCATTCCCCTCCACCACCTCCTCCCTCCCCCTCTTCATTCCCGTCCACAAGCCCCACCCTCCTTCACTTCATTCCCATCCACCTCCCCCACCCTCCTTCACTTCATTCCCCTCCACCAGCCCCTCCCTCCAGCTCTTCATTCTCCCCCACCATCCCCTCCCTCCCCCTCTTCATTACCCTCCTCCTCCCCTCACTCACCCTCTTCATTACCCTCCATCTTCCCCTCCCTCCCCATCTTCATTCCCCTCCTCCTCCCCCTCACTCACCCTCTTCATTACCCTCCACCTCTCCCTCCCTGCCCCTCTGCATTCCCCTCCACCACACCCACCCTCCCCCGCTTCATTCCCCTCCACCACCCCCTCCCTCCCCCTTTTCATTCCCCTCAACCACCCCCTCCCTCCCCCTCTTCATTCCAGTCCACTTTCCCCTTCGTCCCTCTCTTCCCTCCCCTCCACCTCCCCCTCCCTCCCCTCTTCATTCCCCTCCACCTCACCATCCCTCCCCCTCTTCTTTCTCGTCCACCTCCCCTACCCTCCACCACTTCATTCCCCTCCACCACCCGCTCCCTCCCCTCTTCATTACCCTCCTCCTCCCCCTCACTCACCCTCTTCATTACCCTCCACCTCTCCCTCCCTGCCCCTCTGCATTCCCCTCCACCACACCCACCCTCCCCCGCTTCATTCCCCTCCACCACCCCCTCCCTCCCCCTTTTCATTCCCCTCAACCACCCCCTCCGTCCCCCTCTTCATTCCAGTCCACTTTCCCCTTCGTCCCTCTCTTCCCTCCCCTCCACCTCCCCCTCCCTCCCCTCTTCATTCCCCTCCACCTCACCATCCCTCCCCCTCTTCTTTCTCATCCACCTCCCCTACCCTCCACCACTTCATTCCCCTCCACCACCCGCTCCCTCCCCTCTTCATTACCCTCCTCCTCCCCCTCACTCACCCTCTTCATTACCCTCCACCTCTCCCTCCCTGCCCCTCTGCATTCCCCTCCACCACACCCACCCTCCCCCGCTTCATTCCCCTCCACCACCCCCTCCCTCGCCCTTTACATTCCCCTCAACCACCACCTCCCTCCCCCTCTTCATTCTAGTCCACTTTCCCCTTCGTCCCTCTCTTCCTTCCCCTCCACCTCCCCCTCCCTCCCCCTCTTCCTTCCCTTCCACTCCCCCTCCCTCACCCTCTTCATTCCCATCCCCGTACACCTCCCTCCCCCTCTTCATTCTCCTCCACCTCCCCCTCCCTCCACCTCTTCTTTCCCCTCCAGCTCCCCCTCCCCCATTCTTCATTCCCATTCACCAACCCCTGTCTCCCCCTCTTCATTCCCATCCACCACCCCATCCCTCCCCCTCTTCATTCTCCTCCGCCACCCCTCCCTCCCCCCTCCCTCACCCTCTTCATTTCCCCCCCACCACCCCCTCCCTTCCATCTCCCACTCCCTCCCCCCTTCATCCCCTTCATTCCCATCAATCAGCACCTCCCTCACCCTACTCATTCTCCTCCACCACCCCCTCCCTCCCCCTCTTCATTCTCCTCCACTTCTCCCTCCCTCCCGCTCTTCTTTCTCCTCCACCTCCCACTCCCTCCCCCTCTTCATTACCCTCCACAACCCCCTCCCTTCCCCTTCTCATTCTCCTCCACCTCCCCTCCCTCCCCCTCTCCTTTCTCCTCCACCTCTCCCTCCCTCATCCTCTTCATACACCTCCACCACCCCCTCACTCCCCCTCTTCAATCCCCTAAACCTCCCCCTCCCTCCCCCTCTTCTTTCCCCTCCACCTCCACCTCCCTCCCCCTCTTCATTCCCCTTCACCTCCCCTCACCACCCCCTCACCATTCCCGTCCACCTCCCCCACCCTCCTTCCCATCATTCCCCTCCATAACCCCCTCCCTCCCCCTCTCCATTCCATTCCACCTCCCCAACCCTCCTTCCCTTCATTCCCCTCCACAACCCCCTCCCTCCACCTCTCCATTCCCGTCCACCTCCCACACCCTCCTTCCCTTCATTCCCCTCCACAACCCCCTCGCTCCAGTTCTTCATTCTCCCCCACCACCCCCTCCCTCCCCCTCTTCATTACCCTCCACCACCCCCTCCCTCCCCCTCTTCATTCCCCTCCACATCACCCTCCCTCCCCCTCTTCTTTCTCGTCCAACTCCCCCACCCTCCACCACTTCATTCCCATCCACCACCCCTCCCTCCCCCTCTTCATTCCCATTCACCTCCCCCTCCCACACCCTCTTCATTCACCTCCACCACTCCCTCCCTCCCCCTCTTCATTCCCCTCAAACTCCACCTCCCTCCCCTCTTCATTCCCCTCCACCACCCCCTCCCTCCCCCTCTTCATTCCCCTCCACGTCCCCGTCCCTCCCCTCCACATTCCCGTCCACATCCCCCTCCCTCCTCCTCTTAATTCCCATCCACCACCCCTCCCTCCTCCTCTTCATTCCCATCCACCACCCCCTCCCTCCCTCCCTTCATTCCCCTCCACCACCTCCTCCCTC
The DNA here is from genome assembly GCF_036365525.1 of Heterodontus francisci. Classification (NCBI taxonomy): domain Eukaryota; kingdom Metazoa; phylum Chordata; class Chondrichthyes; order Heterodontiformes; family Heterodontidae; genus Heterodontus; species Heterodontus francisci. The sequence goes on along the minus strand of NW_027142211.1, from coordinate 22,904 downwards.
CCCCTCTTCATTCCCATATACCACCCCCTACCTCCTTCTCTTCATACCCCTCCACCTCCTCCTCCCTCCCCCTCATCATTCTCCTCCACCACCCCCTCCCTCCACCTCTTCATTCCCCTCCACCTACCCCTCCCTCCCCCTCTTCATTCCCCTCCACCAACCCAACCCTCCCCCTCTACATTCCCCCCACCACCCCCTCCCTTCCATCTCCCACTCCCTCCCCCCTTCATCCCCTAAATTCCCATCAACCAGCACCTCCCTCACCCTCCTCATTCTCCTCCACCACCCAATCCCTCCCCCTCTTTATTCTCCTCCACCTCTCCCTCCCTCCCGATCTTCTTTCTCCTCCACCTCCCAGTCCCTCCCCTCTTCATTACCCTCCACAACCCCCTCCCTTCCCCTTCTCATTCTCCTCCACCTCTCCCTCCCTCATCCTCTTCATACACATCCACTACCCCCTCACTCCCCCTCTTCAATCCCCTAAACCTCCCCCTCCCTCCCCCTCTTCTTTCCCCTCCACCTCCCTCCCCCTCTTCATTCCCCTTCACCTCCCCCCACCACTCCCTCTCCATTCCCGTCCACCTCCCCCACCCTCCTTCCCTTCATTCCCCTCCACAACCCCCTCGCTCCACCTCTTCATTCCCCTCCACCTACCCCTCCCTCCCCCTCTTCATTCCCCTCCACCAACCCAACCCTCCCCCTCTACATTCCCCCACCACCCCCTCCCTTCCATCTCCCACTCCCTCCCCCCTTCATCCCCTAAATTCCCATCAACCAGCACCTCCCTCACACTCCTCATTCTCCTCCACCACCCAATCCCTCCCCCTCTTTATTCTCCTCCACCTCTCCCTCCCTCCCGATCTTCTTTCTCCTCCACCTCCCACTCCCTCCCCTCTTCATTACCCTCCACAACCCCCTCCCTTCCCCTTCTCATTCTCCTCCACCTCTCCCTCCCTCATCCTCTTCATACACATCCACTACCCCCTCACTCCCCCTCTTCAATCCCCTAAACCTCCCCCTCCCTCCCCCTCTTCTTTCCCCTCCACCTCCCTCCCCCTCTTCATTCCCCTTCACCTCCCCCACCACTCCCTCTCCATTCCCGTCCACCTCCCCCACCCTCCTTCCCTTCATTCCCCTCCACAACCCCCTCGCTCCAGTTCTTCATTCTCCCCCACCACCCACTCCCTCCCCCTCTTCATTAACCTCCACCACCCCCTCCCTCCCCCTCTTCATTCCCCTCCACATCACCCTCCCTCCCCCTCTTCTTTCTCGTCCACCTCCCCCACCATCCACCACTTCATTCCCATCCACCACCCCTCCCTCCCCCTCTTCATTCCCATTCACCTCCCCCTCCCACTCCCTCTTCATTCACCTCCACCACTCCCGCCCTCCCCCTCTTCATTCCCCTCAAACTCCACCTCCCTCCCCTCTTCATTCCCCTCCACCCCCCCTCCCTCCCCCTCTTCATTCCCCTCCACGTCCCCGTCCCTCCCCCTCCACATTCCCGTCCACATCCCCCTCCCTCCCCCTCTTCATTCACCTCCACCACCCCCTCCCCCCCTTTTCATTCTCCTCCACCACCCCCTCTCTCCCCCTCTTCATTCCCCTCCATCACACAATCCCACCCCTCTTTATTCCGTTCCACCACCCCCTCCCGCCCTTTCTTCATTCCCTTCCACCAACCCCTCTCTCCCCCTCTTCTTTCTCCTCCACCACACCCTCCTTCCCCATCTTAATTCCCATCCACCACCCCTCCCTCCTCCTCTTCATTCCCATCCACCACACCCTCCCTCCCTCTCTTCATTCCCCTCCACCACCTCCTCCCTCCCCCTCTTTATTCCCATATACCACCCCTACCTCCTTCTCTTCATACCCCTCCACCTCCTCCTCCCACCCCCTCATCATTCTCCTCCACCACCCCGTCCCTCCCCCTCTTCATTCCCCTCCACCTCCCCCTCCCTCCCCCTATTCATTCCCCTCCACCTCCCCCTCTCTCCCCCTCTTCATTCCCCTCCACCACCCCCTCCCACCCCCTCTACATTCCCATCCACCACCCCTCCCTCCTTCTTTTCATACCCCTCCATCTCCCCCTCCCTCCAGCTCTTCATTCTCCTCCACCACCCGCTCCCACCCCCTCTTCATTCCCCTCCACAGCCCACCCCGGACACCTCTTCATTCCCCTCCAACACCCACGCCCTCCCAATCATCATTCCCCTCCACCACCCCCTCCCTCCCCCTCTTCATTCCCCTGCACGTTCCCGTCACTTCCCCTCTTCATTCCCCTCCACATCCCCCTCTCTCCCCCTCTTCATTCCCATCCACCACGCCTCCCTTCTTCTCTTCATTCCCCTCCACCTCCACCTCACCCCTCTTCATTCTAATCCAAGACCCCCTCACACCCCCTCTTCATTCCCCTCCACCACCCCTCCCTCCCTCTCTTCATTCCACTCCACCACCCGCTCCCTCCCCCTCTTCTTTCTCCTCCACCACCCCCTGCCTCCCCATCTTCATTCCCCTCGACCACCCCTCCCTCCTCCTCTTCATTCCCATCCACCATCCCCTCCCTCCCTCTCTTCATTCCCTTCCACCACCTCCTCCCTCCCCCTCTTCATTCCAATCCACCACCTCCTCCCTCCTTCTCTTCATTCCCCTCCACCTCCAACTCCCTCCCCCTCATCATTCTCCTCCACCACCCACTCCCTCCCCCTCTTCATTCCCCTCCACCTCCCCCTCCCTACACCTCTTCATTCCCCTCCACCACTACCTCCCTCCCCATCTTCATTCCCATCCACCACGCCTCCCTTCTTCTCTTAATTCCCCTCCACCTCCCCCTCCCCCTCTGCATTCTCCTCCAAGACCCCCTTACTCCCCCTCTTCATTCCCCTCCATCTCCCCTACCTCCCCCTCTTCATTTCCCTCCACCACCCACTCCCTCCACATCTTCATTCCCTTCCATCTCCCACTCCCTCCCCCCTTCATTCCCATCCACCAGCACCTCCCTCACCCTCCTCATTCTCCTCCACCAACCCCTCCCTCCTTCTCTTCATTCTCCTCCACTTCCCCCTCCCTCCCCCTCTTCATTACCCTCGACCACCCCCTCACTCCCCCTTTTCATTCACCTCCACCTGCCCGCCCTGCCCCTCTTCATTCTCCTCCACCTCCTCCTCCCTCCCTCTCTTCATTCTCCTCCACCTTCCCCTCCCTCCCCATCTTCATTCCCCTCCACCGCCCCCTCCCTCCCCCCCTTTTTCTCCTCCACCGCCCACTCCCTCTCCCTCTTCATTCGCCTCCACATCCCCCTCTCTCCCCCTCTTCATTCACCTCCACCACCCCCTCCCTCCCCTCTTCTTTCTCCTCCAACACCCACTCCCTCCCCCTCTTCATTCCCTCCACCACCCCATCGCACCCCTCTTCATTCCCCTCCACCACCCCCTCCCTCTCCCTCTTCATTCCACTCAACCACACACTCCCTCCCTCTCTTGATTCCCCTCCACCACCCCCTCCCTCCCCCTCTTCATTCCCCTCCACCACCTCCTCCCTCCCCCTCTTCATTCCCGTCCACAAGCCCCACCCTCCTTCACTTCATTCCCATCCACCTCCCCCACCCTGCCCCTCTTCATTCCCGTCCACCTCCCCCACCCTCCTTCACTTCATTCCCCTCCACCAGCCCTTCCCTCCAGCTCTTCATTCTCCCCCACCATCCCCTCCCTCCCCCTCTTCATTACCCTCCTCCTCCCCTCACTCACCCTCTTCATTACCCTCCATCTTCCCCTCCCTCCCCATCTTCATTCCCCTCCACCACCCGCTCCCTCCCCTCTTCATTACCCTCCTCCTCCCCGCACTCACCCTCTTCCTTACCCTCCACCTCTCCCTCCCTGCCCCTCTGCATTCCCCTCCACCACACCCACCCTCCCCCGCTTCATTCCCCTCCACCACCCCCTCCCTCCCCCTTTTCATTCCCCTCAACCACCCCCTCCCTCCCCCTCTTCATTCCAGTCCACTTTCCCCTTCGTCCCTCTCTTCCCTCCCCTCCACCTCCCCCTCCCTCCCCTCTTCATTCCCCTCCACCTCACCATCCCTCCCCCTCTTCTTTCTCGTCCACCTCCCCTACCCTCCACCACTTCATTCCCATCCACCACCCCCTCCCTCCCCCTCTTCATTCCCCTCCACATCACCCTCCCTCCCCCTCTTCTTTCTCGTCCACCTCCCCCACCCTCCACCACTTCATTCCCATCCACCACCCCTCCCTCCCCCTCTTCATTCCCATTCACCTCCCCCTCCCACACCCTCTTCATTCACCTCCACCACTCCCTCCCTCCCCCTCTTCATTCCCCTCCCCGTCCCCGTCCCTCCCCCTCCACATTCCCGTCCACATCCCCCTCCCTCCCCCTCTTCATTCACCTCGATCACCCCCTCCCTCCCCCTCTTCTTTCTCATCCACCACCCCCTCTCTCCCCTTCTTTATTCCCCTCCATCACACTATTCCACCCCTGTTTATTCCGTTCCACCTCCCCCTCCGGCCCTTTCTTCATTCCCTTCAACCAACCCCTCTCTCCCCCTCTTCTTTCTCCTCCACCACACCCTCCATCCCCATCTTAATTCCCATCCACCACCCCTCCCTCCTCCTCTTCATTCCCATCCACCAACCCCTCCCTCCCTCCCTTCATTCCCCTCCACCACCTCCTCCCTCCCCCTCTTCATTCCCATATACCACCCCCTACCTCCTTCTCTTCATACCCCTCCACCTCCTCCTCCCTCCCCCTCATCATTCTCCTCCACCACCCCCTCCCTCCACCTCTTCATTCCCCTCCACCTACCCCTCCCTCCCCCTCTTCATTCCCCTCCACCAACCCAACCCTCCCCCTCTACATTCCCCCACCACCCCCTCCCTTCCTTCTCCCACTCCCTCCCCCCTTCATCCCCTAAATTCCCATCAACCAGCACCTCCCTCACCCTCCTCATTCTCCTCCACCACCCCCTCCCTCCCCCTCTTTATTCTCCTCCACCTTTCCCTCCCTCCCGATCTTCTTTCTCCTCCACCTCCCACTCCCTCCCCCTCTTCATTACCCTCCACAACCCCCTCCCTTCCCCTTCTCATTCTCCTCCACCTCTCCCTCCCTCATCCTCTTCATCCCCTAAATTCCCATCAACCAGCAGCTCCCTCACCCTCCTCATTCTCCTCCACCACCCCCTACCTCCCCCTCTTTATTCTCCTCCACCTCTCCCTCCCTCCCGATCTTCTTTCTCCTCCACCACCCCCTCTCTCCCCCTCTTCATTCCCCTCCATCACACAATCCCACCCCTCTTTATTCCGTTCCACCACCCCCTCCCGCCCTTTCTTCATTCTCTTCCACCAACCCCTCTCTCCCCCTCTTCTTTCTCCTCCACCACACCCTCCCTCCCCATCTTAATTCCCATCCACCACCCCTCCCTCCACCTCTTCATTCCCATCCACCACACCCTCCCTCCCTCTCTTCATTCCCCTCCACCACCTCCTCCCTCCCCCTCTTTATTCCCATATACCACCCCCTACCTCCTTCTCTTCATACCCCTCCACCTCCTCCTCCCTCCCCCTCATCATTCTCCTCCACCACCCCCTCCCTCCCCCTCTTCATTCCCCTCCACCTCCCCCTCCCTCCCCCTCTTCATTCCCCTCCACCTCCCCCTCTCTCCCCCTCTTCATTCCCCTCCACCACCCCCTCCCACCCCCTCTTCATTCCCATCCACCAACCCTCCCTCCTTCTTTTCATACCCCTCCATCTCCCCCTCCCTCCAGCTCTTCATTCTCCTCCACCACCCGCTCCCACCCCCTCTTCATTCCCCTCCACAGCCCACCCCGGACACCTCTTCATTCCCCTCCACCACCCACGCCCTCCCAATCATCATTCCCCTCCACCACCCCCTCCCTCCCCGTCTTCATTCCCCTGCACGTTCCCGTCACTTCCCCTCTTCATTCCCCTCCACATCCCCCTCTCTCCCCCTCTTCATTCCCATCCACCACGCCTCCCTTCTTCTCTTCATTCCCCTCCACCTCCACCTCACCCCTCTTCATTCTCCTCCAAGACCCCCTCACTCCCCCTCTTCATTCCCCTCCACCACCCCTCCCACCCTCTCTTCATTCCACTCCACCACCCGCACCCTCCCCCTCTTCTTTCTCCTCCACCACCCCCTGCCTCCCCATCTTCATTCCCCTCGACCACCCCTCCCTCCTCCTCTTCATTCCCATCCACCATCCCCTCCCTCCCTCTCTTCATTCCCTTCCACCACCTCCTCCCTCCCCCCTCTTCATTCCAGTCCACCACCTCCTCCCTCCTTCTCTTCATTCCCCTCCACCTCCAACTCCCTCCCCCTCATCATTCTCCTCCACCACCCTCTCCCTCCCCCTCTTCATTCCCCTCCACCTCCCCCTCCCTACACCTCTTCATTCCCCTCCACCACCACCTCCCTCCCCCTCTTCATTCCCATCCACCACGCCTCCCTTCTTCTCTTCATTCCCCTCCACCTCCCCCTCCCCCTCTGCATTCTCCTCCAAGACCCCATTACTCCCCCTCTTCATTCCCCTCCATCTCCCCTACCTCCCCCTCTTCATTTCCCTCCACCACCCACTCCCTCCACATCTTCATTCCCTTCCATCTCCCACTCCCTCCCCACTTCATTCCCATCCACCAGCACCTCCCTCACCCTCCTCATTCTCCTCCACCAACCCCTCCCTCCTTCTCTTCATTCTCCTCCACCTCCCACTCCCTCCCCCTCTTCATTACCCTCGACCACCCCTTCACTCCCCCTTTTCATTCACCTCCACCTGCCCGCCCTGCCCCTCTTCATTCTCCTCCACCTCCTCCTCCCTCCCTCTCTTCATTCTCCTCCACCTTCCCCTCCCTCCCCATCTTCATTCCCCTCCACCGTCCCCTCCCTCCCCCCCTTTTTCTCCTCCACCGCCCACTCCCTCTCCCTCTTCATTCGCCTCCACATCCCCCTCCCTCCCCCTCTTCATTCACCTCCACCACCCCCTCCCTCCCCTCTTCTTTCTCCTCCAACACCCACTCCCTCCCCCTCTTCATTCCCTCCACCACCCCATCGCACCCCTCTTCATTCCCCTCCACCACCCCCTCCCTCTCCCTCTTCATTCCACTCAACCACACACTCCCTCCCTCTCTTGATTCCCCTCCACCACCCCCTCCCTCCCCCTCTTCATTCCCCTCCACCACCTCCTCCCTCCCCCTCTTCATTCCCGTCCACAAGCCCCACCCTCCTTCACTTCATTCCCATCCACCTCCCCCACCCTCCCCCTCTTCATTCCCGTCCACCTCCCCACCCTCCTTCACTTCATTCCCCTCCACCAGCCCCTCCCTCCAGCTCTTCATTCTCCCCCACCATCCCCTCCCTCCCCCTCTTCATTACCCTCCTCCTCCCCTCACTCACCCTCTTCATTACCCTCCATCTTCCCCTCCCTCCCCATCTTCATTCCCCTCCACCACCCGCTCCCTCCCCTCTTCATTACCCTCCTCCTCCCCCTCACTCACCCTCTTCATTACCCTCCACCTCTCCCTCCCTGCCCCTCTGCATTCCCCTCCACCACACCCACCCTCCCCCGCTTCATTCCCCTCCACCACCCCCTCCCTCCCCCTTTTCATTCCCCTCAACCACCCCCTCCCTCCATCTCTTCATTCCAGTCCACTTTCCCCTTCGTCCCTCTCTTCCCTCCCCTCCACCTCCCCCTCCCTCCCCTCTTCATTCCCCTCCACCTCACAATCCCTCCCCCTCTTCTTTCTCGTCCACCTCCCATACCCTCCACCACTTCATTCCCATCCACCACCCCTCTCTCCCCTCTTCATTCCCATTCACCTCCCCCTCCCACCCGCTCTTCATTCACCTCCACCACCCCCTCCCTCACCCTCTCCATTCCCCTCCACGTCCCCGTCCCTCCCCCTCCTCATTCCCCTCCACAACCCCCTCCCTCCCCCTCTTCATTCACCTCCACCACCCCCTCCCTTCCTTTCTTCTTTCTCCTCCACCACCCCCTCTCTCCCCCTCTTCATTCCCCTCCATCACCCCATCCCACCCCTCTTTATTCCCCGCCACCACCCCCTCCCTCCCTCTCTTCATTCCCTTCCACCTACCCCTCCCTCCCCCTCTTCATTCCCCTCCACCACCGCCTCCCTCCCCCTCTTCATTCCCATCCACCACCCCTCCCTCCTTCTTTTCATTCCCCTCCACCTCCCCCTCCCTCCCCTCTTCATTCCCCTCCACCACCACGTCCTTCCCCCTCTTCATTCCCCTTAACCTACCCCTCCCTCCCCTCTTCATTCCCCTCCACCACCCCCTCCCTCCCCCTCTTCATTCCCCTACACGTTCCCATCACTTCCCCTCTTTATTCCCCTCCACATCCCCCTCTCTCCCCCTCTTCATTCCCATCCACCACGCCTCCCTTCTTCCCTTCATTCCCCTCCAACTCCACCTCACCCCTCTTCATTCTCCTCCAAGACCCCCTCACTCCCCCTCTTCATTCCCCTCCACCACCCCCTCCCTCCCTCTCTTCATTCCACTCCACCACCCGCTCCCTCCTCCTCTTCTTTCTCCTCCACCACCCCCTGCCTCCCCATCTTTATTTCCCTCTGCCACCCCTCCCTCCTCCTCTTCATTCCCATCCAACATCCCCTCCCTCCCTCTCTTCATTCCCTTCCACCACCTCCTCCCTCCCCCTCTTCATTCCAATCCACCACCCCCTCCCCCTCTTCATTCCAATCCACCACCTCCTCCCTCCTTCTCTTCATTCCCCTCCACCTCCAACTCCCTCCCCCTCATCATTCTCCTCCACCACCCACTCCCTCCCCCTCTTCATTCCCCTCCAACTCCCCCTCCCTACACCTCTTCATGCCCCTCCACCACCACCTCCCTCCCGATCTTCATTCCCATCCACCACGCCTCCCTTCTTCTCTTCATTCCCCTCCACCTCCCCCTCCCCCTCTGCATTCTCCTCCAAGACCCCCTTACTCCCCCTCTTCATTCCCCTCCACCTCCCCTACCTCCCCCTCTTCATTTCCCTCCACCACCCCCTCCCTCCCAATCTTCATTCCCATCCTCCAAACCCTCCCTCCCAGTGTTCATTCATCTCCACCACCCACTCCCTCCGCATCTTAATTCACATCCACCACCCCCTCCCTCCCCCTTTATTCCCCACCACCACCCGCACACTCCCCCTCTTCATTCCCATCCACCACCCCCTCCCTCGCCATCTTCATTCCCCTCCACCACCCCATCCATCCCCCTCTTCATTCCCTTCCATCTCCCACTCCCTCCCCCCTTCATTCCCATCCACCAGCACCTCCCTCACCCTCCTCATTCTCCTCCACCAACCCCTCCCTCCTTCTCTTCATTCTCCTCCACTTCCCCCTCCCTCCCCCTCTTCTTTCTCCTCCACCTCCCACTCCCTCCCCCTCTTCATTACCCTCGACCACCCCCTCACTCCCCCTTTTCATTCACCTCCACCTGCCCGCCCTGCCCCTCTTCAATCTCCTCCACCTCCTCCTCCCTCCTCCTCTTCATTCTCCTCCACCTTCCCCTCCCTCTCCATCTTCATTCCCCTCCACCGCCCCCTCCCTCCCCCTCTTTTTTCTCCTCCACCACCCCCTGCCTCCCCATCTTCATTCCCCTCTACCACCCCTCCCTCCTCCTCTTCATTCACCTCCACCACCCCCTCCCTCCCCTCTTCTTTCTCCTCCAACACCCACTCCCTCCCCCTCTTCATACCCTCCACCACCCCATCGCACCCCTCTTCATTCCCCTCCACCACCCCCTCCCTCTCCCTCTTCATTCCACTCAACCACAAACTCCCTCCCCATCTTCTTTCTCCACCACCACCCCCTCACTCCCAATCATCATTCCCCTCCACCACCCCCTCACTCCTCCTCTTCATTCCCATCCACCACCCCTCCCTCCCTCTCTTGATTCCCCTCCACCACCTCCTCCCTCCCCCTCTTCATTCCCGTCCACAAGTCCCACCCTCCTTCACTTCATTCCCCTCCACCAGCCCCTCCCTCCCCCTCTTCATTCCCCTCCACCACCCCCTCCCTCCCCCTTTTCATTCCCCTCAAACACCCCCTCCCTCCCCCTCTTCATTCCAGTCCACTTCCCCCTTCGTCCCTCTCTTCCCTCCCCTCCACCTCCCCCTCCCTCCCCTCTTCATTCCCCTCCACCTCACCATCCCTCCCCCTCTTCTTTCTCGTCCACCTCCCCCACCCTCCACCACTTCATTCCCATCCACCACCCCTCTCTCCCCTCTTCATTCCCATTCACCTCCCCCTCCCACCCACTCTTCATTCACCTCCACCACCCCCTCCCTCACCCTCTCCATTCCCCTCCACGTCCCCGTCCCTCCCCCTCCTCATTCCCCTCCACATCCCCCTCCCTCCCCCTCTTCATTCACCTCCACCACCCTCTCCCTTCCTTTCTTCTTTCTCCTCCACCACTCCCACCGTCCCCCTCTTCGTTCTCCTCCACCTCCCCCTTCCTCCCCCTCTTCATTGTCATCCACCTACTGCAACCTCCCCCACTTCATTCCCCTCCACCACCCCCTCCCTCCCCCTCTTCATTCCCATCCACCACCCCTCCCTCCCCCACTTCAGTCCCCTCCACTTCCCACTCCCTCCCCTCATCATTCCCCTCCACCTCCCCCTCCCTCCGCCTCCTCTTTCTCCTCAACCTCCAACTCCCTCCCCCTGTTCATTCCCATCCTCCCCCTCCCTCCCCCTCTTCATTCCCCTCCACCTCCCTCCCCCTCTTCATTCCCCTCCAGTTCCCCCTCCCTCCCCTCTTCCTTCCCATCCACCAACCCCTCCCTCCCGCTCTTCATTCCCATCCACCACCCACACCCTCCCGCTCTTTATTCTCCTCCACCACCCCACCGTCCCCCTCTTCGTTCTCCTCCACCTCCCCCTTTCTCCCCCTCTTCATTGTCATCCACCTACTGCAACCTCCCCCTCTTCATTCCCCTCCACCACCCCCTCCCTCCCCCTCTTCATTCCCATCCACCTCCCCCTCCCTCCCCCTCTTCATTCTCCTCCACCTCCCCCACCGTACCCCTCTTCGTACCCCTCCACCTCCCCTTCCCTCCCCCTCTTCATTCCCATCCACCACCCCCTCCCTCCCCCACTTCAGTCCCCTCCACTTCCCAATCCCTCCCCTCATCATTCCCCTCCACCTCCCCCTCCCTCTGCCTCCTCTTTCTACTCAACCTCCAACTCCCTCCCCCTCCTCATTCTCATCCTCACCCTCCCTCCCCCTCTTCATTCCCCTCCACCTCCCTCCCCCTCTTCATTCCCCTCCAGCTCCCCCTCCCTCCCCTCTTCCTTCCCATCCACCAACCCCTCCCTCCCGCTCTTCATTCCCATCCACCACTCACTCCCTCCCGCTCTTCATTCCCATCCACCACTCACTCCCTCCCGCTCTTCATTCCCATCCACCACTCACTCCCTCCCGCTCTTTATTCCCATCCACCACTCACTCCCTCCCGCTCTTTATTCTCCTCCACCACCCCTCCCTCCCCCTCTTCATTCCCATCCACCACTCACTCCCTCCCGCTCTTTATTCTCCTCCACCACCCCTCCCTCCCCCTCTTCATTACCCTCCAGCTCCCCCTCCTTCCCCTCTTCATTCCCCTCCACCTCCCCTCTCTCCCCTCTTCATTCCCATGCACCAACCCCTTCCTCCCCCTCTTCATTCCCCTCCAACGCCCCTCCCTCCCCCTCTTCATTCCCTTCCACCTCCCACTCCCTCCCCCATTCATTCCCATCCGCCAGCACCTCCCTCACCCTCCTCATTCTCCTCCACTTCCCCCTCCCTCCCCCTCTTCTTTCTCTTCCTCCACCCCCTCCCTCCCACTCTTCATTCCCCTCCACCACCCTCTCCCTCCCCCTTTTCATTCTCCTCCACCTCCCCTCCCTCCCACTCTTCTTTCTCGTCCACCTCTCCCAACCTCCCACTCTTCATTCCCCTCCACCACCCCCTCCCTCCCCCTCTTCATTCCCCTCCACTTCCCCCACCCTCCCCCTCTTCATTCCCCTCCACTTCTCCCACCCTCCCTCTCTTCATTCCTCTCCACCACCCCCTCCATCCCCCTCTTCATTCCCCTCCACATCCCCCTCCCTCCGCCTCTTCATTCCCCTCCACCACCGCTCCATCCCCCTCTTCATTCCACTCAACATCCCCCTCCCTTCCCTCTGCATACCCCTCCACCAGCCCCTCCCTCCCCCACTTCATTCCCCTCCACATCCCCGTTCCTCCCCCTCTTCATTCCCCTCCACATCGACATCCCTCCCCCTCTTCATTCTTCTGCACCAACCCCTCCCTCCCTTACTTCCTTCTCATCCACCAACCCCTCTGTCCCCCTCTTCATTCCCCTCCCCCTCTTCATTCCACTCCACCACACCCTCCCTCCCCATCATCTTGCTCCTCCACCACCCCCTACCTCCCCCAATTAATTCCCCTCCTCCACCCCTCCCTTCCCCTCTTCAATCCCTTCCAACACTCCTACCTCCCCCTCTTCATTCCCATCCACCACCCCTCACACCTTCTCTTCATTCCCGTCCACCTCCCCCTCCATCCCCCTCTTCATTCTCCTCCACCACCCCCTCCCACCCCCTCTTCATTCCCCTCCACATCCCCCTCCCTCCCCCTCTTCACTCTTCTCCACCACCTGCTCCCACACACTCTTCATTCCCCTCCACCTACCCCTCCATCGCCCTCATCATTCTCCTGCACCACCCCCTCGCTCCCCCTCTTCATAACCCTCAACCTCCCCCTCCCTCCCCCTCTTCATTCCCCTCCACCACCCCCTCCCTCCCTCCATTCATTCCCCTCGGCCACCCCCTCTCTCCCCATCTTCATTCCCATCCTCCACCTCCTCCCTCCCCATCTTCATTCCCATCCACCACCCCCTCCCTCCCCCTCTTCATTCCCATCCACCACCCCCTCCCTCCCCCTCTTCATTCTCCTCCACCTCCAACTCCCTCCCCCTCTTCATTCCCATTCTCCCACCCTCCCTCCCCCTCTACACTCCCCTCCACCTCCCCCTCCCTCCCCCTCTTCATTCCCCTTCAGCACCTCCTCCTTCCCCACTTCATTCCCATCCACCAACCCCTCCCTCCCCCTCTTCATTCCCATCCACCAACTCCTCCCTCCCCCTCTTCATTCTCCTCCACCACACCTGCCCTCCCCCTCTTCATTCCCCTCCACCTCCCAGTCCCTCCCCCCTTCATTCCCCCTCCACCTCCCCCTCCCTCCCCTCTTCGTTCCCATCCACCAACCACTCCCTCCCCCTCTTTATTCCCTTCCACCACCCCCACCCTACCCTCTTCATTCCCCTGCACCTCACCCCCACAAACCCCTCCCTCCCCTCTTCATTCTCCTCCACGTCCATCTCCCTCCCCCTCTTCATTCCCCTCCACCTCCCCCTCCATCCCCCTCATCATTCTCCTCTACCACCCCCTGCCTCCCCCTCTTCATAACCCTCCACCTCCCCCTCCCTCCCTCACTTCATTCCCCTCCACCTCCCCCTCCCTCCCCCTCTTCATTCCCCTCCACCACCCCTCCCTACTCCTCTTCAATCCCATCCACCTCCCCCTCCCTCTCCATCTTCATTCCCCTCCACCTCCCCCTCCCTCACCATCTTCATTCCCATCCTCCACACCCTTGCTCCCGCTCTTCATTCCCCTTCATCACCCCCTGCCTCCCCCTCTTCATTCCCCTCCACCAGCCCCTCCCTCCCCCTCTTCATTCCCCTCCAACACCCCCCTTCCCCCTCTTCCTTCCCAACCACCAGCCCTTCCCTCCCCCTCTTCATTCCCCACCACCACCCTCTCCTTGCCCCGCTTCCTTCCCATCCACCACCCCCAGCCTCCCCCTCTGCATTCCCCTCCACCACCCCCTTCCTCCACCTCTTCATTCCCCTCCACGTCCATCTCCCTCCCCCTCTTCATCCCCCTCCACCACCCACGCCCACCGCCTCTTCATTCCCCTCCACTTCCCCCTCCCTCCCCCTCTTCATTCTCCTCCACCTCCCCCTTCCTCCCCCTCTTCATTGTCATCCACCAACTGCAACCTCCCCCTCTTTATTCCCCTCCACCACCCCCTCCCTCCCCCTACTCATTCCCCTCCACCAACCCATCCCTCCCCCTCTTCATTCCCATCCACCACCCCTCACCCCTTCTCTTCATTCCCATCCACCTCCCCCTCCATCCCCCTCTTCTTTCTCGTCCACCTCTCCCTGCCTCCCCCTCTTCATTCTCTTCCTCCACCCCCTCCCTCCCACTCATCATTCCCCTCCAACACCCTCTCCCTCCCCCTTTTCATTCTCCTCCACCTCCCCTCCCTCCCCCTCTCTTTCTCGTCCACCTCTCCCTCCCTCCCCCTCGTCATTCACCTCCACCAACATCTCCCACCCCCTCTTCATTCTCCTCCACCTCCCCCACCCTCCCCCTCTTCATTCTCCTCCACCTCCCCCACACTCCCCTCTTCATTCCCCTCCACAAACTCCTCCCTCCCCCTCTTCATTCCACTCCACCACACCCTCCCTCCCCTCTTCTTTCTCCTCCACCAACCCCTCCCTCCCCATATTCATTCCCCTCCACCACCCCCTGCCTCCCCCTCTTCATTCCCTTCCACGACCACCTCCCTCCCTCTCTTGATTCCCCTCCACCACCCCCTCCCACCCCATCTTCATTACCATCCTCCACTCCCTCCCTCCCGCTCATCATTCCCCGCCACCAGCCCCTCCCTCCCACTCTTCATTCCCCTCCACCAGCCCCTCCCTCCCCCTATTCATTCCCCGAAACCAACCACTCCTTCACCCTCTTCCTTCCAATCCACCAACCCCACCCTCCCCCTCTTCATTCCCCTCCACCACCCCCTCCCTCCCCCTCTTCAGTCCCCTCCACTTTTCCCACCCTCCCCCTCTTCATTCCCCTCCACCTCTCCCTCCCTCCCCCTCTTCATTCCCCTCCACCACCCCCTCCCTCTCCCTCTTCATCCCCCTCCACTTCCCCCACCCTCCCCCTCTTCATTCCCCTCCATTTCTCCCACCCTCTCACTCTTCTTCCCCTCCACATCCCTCACCCTCCCCATTTTCATTCCTCTCCACCACCCCCTCCATCCCCCTCTTCATTCCCCTCCACATCCCCCTCCCTCCCCCTCTTCATTCCCCTCCACCACCGCTCCATCCCCCTCTTCATTCCACACAACATCCCCCTCCCTTCCCTCTGCATACCCCTGCACCAGCCCCTCCCTCCCCCACTTCATTCCCCTTTACATCCCCGTTCCTCCCCCTCTTCATTCCCCTCCACATCGACCTCCCTCCCCCTCTTCATTCTTCTGCACGACCCCCTCCCTCCCCTTCTTCCTTCTCATCCACCAACCCCTCTATCCCCCTCTTCATTCCCCTCCCCCTCTTCATTCCACTCCACCACACACTCCCTACCCCTCATCTTGCTCCTCCACCACCCCCTACCTCCCCCAATTAATTCCCCTCCTCCACCCCTCCCTTCCCCTCTTCAATCCCTTCCAACACTCCTCCCTCCCTCTCTTCATTCTCCTCCACCACTCCATCCCTCCCCCTCTTCATTCCCATCCACCACCCCTCACCCCTTCTCTTCATTCCCGTCCACCACCCCCTCCCTCCCCCCTCTTCTTTCTCGTCCACCTCTCCCTCCTCCCCCTCTTCATTCTCCTCCACCTCCCCCACCCTCCCCTCTTCATTCCCCTCCACCAACCCCTCCCTCCACCTCTTCATTCCCCTCCCCCGCCCCCTCCCTCCCCCTCTTTTTTCTCCTCCACCGCCCCCTCCCTCCCCCTCTTCATTCCCCTCCACATCCCCCTCCCTCCCCCTCTTCTTTCTCCTCCACCGCCCCCTCCCTCCCCCTCTTCATTCACCTCCACCACTCCCTCCCTCCCCCTCTTCTTTAACCTCCAACACCCCCACCCTCCCCCTCTTCATTCCCTCCACCACCCCATCCCACCCCTCTTCATTCCCCTCCACCAACTCCTCCCTCCCCCTCTTCATTCCACTCCACCACACCCTCCCTCCCCTCTTCTTTCTCCTCCACCAACCCCTCCCTCCCCATATTCATTCCCCTCCACCACCCCCTGCCTCCCCCTCTTCATTCCCTTCCACCACCACCTCCCTCCCTCTCTTGATTCCCCTCCACCACCCCCTCCCTCCCCATCTTCATTCCCATCCTCCACTCCCTCCCTCCCGCTCATCATTCCCCGCCACCAGCCCCTCCCTCCCACTCTTCATTCCCCTCCACCAGCCCCTCCCTCCCCCTCTTCATTCCCCTAAACCAACCACTCCTTCACCCTCTTCCTTCCAATCCACCAACCCCTCCCTCCCCCTCTTCATTCCCCTCCACTTCCCCCACCCTCCCCCTCTTCATTCCCCTCCACTTCTCCCACCCTCTCACTCTTCCTTCCCCTCCACCACCGCTCCATCCCCCTCTTCATTCCACTCAACATCCCCCTCCCTTCCCTCTGCATACCCCTGCACCAGCCCCTCCCTCCCCCACTTCATTCCCCTTCACATCCCCGTTCCTCCCCCTCTTCATTCCCCTCCACATCGACCTCCCTCCCCCTCTTCATTCTTCTGCACGACCCCCTCCCTCCCCTTCTTCCTTCTCATCCACCAACCCCTCTATCCCCCTCTTCATTCCCCTCCCCCTCTTCATTCCACTCCACCACACCCTCCCTCCCCCTCATCTTGCTCCTCCACCACCCCCTACCTCCCCCAATTAATTCCCCTCCTCCACCCCTCCCTTCCCCTCTTCAATCCCTTCCAACACTCCTCCCTCCCTCTCTTCATTCCCCTCCACCACCCCATCCCTCCCCTTCTTCATTCCCATCCACCACCCCTCACCCCTTCTCTCCATTCCCGTCCACCTCCCCCTCCCTCCCCCTCTTCATTCTCCTCCACCACCCCCTCCCACCACCTCTTCATTCCCCTCCACATCCCCCTCCCTCCCCTCTTCACTCTTCTCCACCACCCCCTCCCACACCCTCTTCATTCCCCTCCACCAACTCCTCCCTCCCCCTCTTCATTCCACTCCACCACACCCTCCCTCCCCTCTTCTTTCTCCTCCACCAACCCCTCCCTCCCCATATTCATTCCCCTCCACCACCCCCTGCCTCCCCCTCTTCATTCCCTTCCACCACCACCTCCCTCCCTCTCTTGATTCCCCTCCACCACCCCCTCCCTCCCCATCTTCATTCCCATCCTCCACTCCCTCCCTCCCGCTCATCATTCCCCGCCACCAGCCCCTCCCTCCCACTCTTCATTCCCCTCCACCAGCCCCTCCCTCCCCCTCTTCATTCCCCTAAACCAACCACTCCTTCACCCTCTTCCTTCCAATCCACCAACCCCTCCCTCCCCCTCTTCATTCCCCTCCACTTCCCCCACCCTCCCCCTCTTCATTCCCCTCCACTTCTCCCACCCTCTCACTCTTCCTTCCCCTCCACCACCGCTCCATCCCCCTCTTCATTCCACTCAACATCCCCCTCCCTTCCCTCTGCATACCCCTGCACCAGCCCCTCCCTCCCCCACTTCATTCCCCTTCACATCCCCGTTCCTCCCCCTCTTCATTCCCCTCCACATCGACCTCCCTCCCCCTCTTCATTCTTCTGCACGACCCCCTCCCTCCCCTTCTTCCTTCTCATCCACCAACCCCTCTATCCCCCTCTTCATTCCCCTCCCCCTCTTCATTCCACTCCACCACACCCTCCCTCCCCCTCATCTTGCTCCTCCACCACCCCCTACCTCCCCCAATTAATTCCCCTCCTCCACCCCTCCCTTCCCCTCTTCAATCCCTTCCAACACTCCTCCCTCCCTCTCTTCATTCCCCTCCACCACCCCATCCCTCCCCTTCTTCATTCCCATCCACCACCCCTCACCCCTTCTCTCCATTCCCGTCCACCTCCCCCTCCCTCCCCCTCTTCATTCTCCTCCACCACCCCCTCCCACCACCTCTTCATTCCCCTCCACATCCCCCTCCCTCCCCTCTTCACTCTTCTCCACCACCCCCTCCCACACCCTCTTCATTCCCCTCCACCTACCCCTCCCTCCCCCTCTTCATTCCCATCCACCACCCATCCATCCTTCTCTTCATTCCCCTCCACCTCCCCCTCCATCGCCCTCATCATTCTCCTGCACCACCCCCTCGCTCCCCCTCTTCATAACCCTCAACCTCCCCCTCCCTCCCCCTCTTCATTCCCCTCCACTTTCCCCTCCCTCCCCCTCTTCATTCCCCTCCACCTCTCCCTCCCTCCCCCTCTTCATTCCCCTCCACCACCCCCTCCCTCCCCCTCTTCATTCCCCTCCACTTCCCCCACCCTCCCCCTCTTCATTCCCCTCCACTTCTCCCACCCTCTCACTCTTCCTTCCCCTCCACACCCCTCACCCTCCCCCTTTTCATTCCTCTCCACCACCCCATCCATCCCCCTCTTCATTCCCCTCCACATCCCCCTCCCTCCCCCTCTTCATTCCCCTCCACCACCGCTCCATCCCCCTCTTCATTCCACTCAACATCCCCCTCCCTTCCCTCTGCATACCCCTGCACCAGCCCCTCCCTCCCCCACTTCATTCCCCTTCACATCCCCGTTCCTCCCCCTGTTCATTCCCCTCCACATCGACCTCCCTCCCCCTCTTCATTCTTCTGCACGACCCCCTCCCTCCCCTTCTTCCTTCTCATCCACCAACCCCTCTATCCCCCTCTTCATTCCCCTCCCCCTCTTCATTCCACTCCACCACACCCTCCCTCCCCATCATCTTGCTCCTCCACCACCCCCTACCTCCCCCAATTAATTCCCATCCACCACCCATCCATCCTTCTCTTCATTCCCCTCCACCTCCCCCTCCATCGCCCTCATCATTCTCCTGCACGACCCCCCTCGCTCCCCCCAATTCATTCCCCTCCACCTCCCCCCTCCATCCCCCTCATCATTCTCCTCCACATCCCCCTCCCTCCCCCTCTTCATTCCCCTCCACCACCGCTCGATCCCCCTCTTCATTCCACTCAACATCCCCCTCCCTTCCCTCTGCATACCCCTGCACCAGCCCCTCCCTCCCCCACTTCATTCCCCTTCACATCCCCGTTCACTCCCCCTGTTCATTCCATCCACATCGACCTCCCTCCCCCTCTTCATTCTTCTGCACGACCCACTCCCTCCCCTTCTTCCTTCTCATCCACCAACCCCTCTATCCCCCTCTTCATTCCCTCCCCCCTCTTCATTCCACTCCACCACACCGCTCCCTCCCCCTCATCTTGCTCCTCCCACCACCCCCTACCTCCCCCAATTAATTCCCCTCCTCCACCCCTCCCTTCCCCTCTTCAATCCCTTCCACCAGCCCTCACCCCTTCTCTTCATTCCCGTCCACCTCCCCCCTCCCTCCCCCTCTTCATTCTCCTCCACCACCCCCCTCCCACCCCCTCTTCATTCCCCTCCACCTACCCCTCCTCCCCCTCTTCATTCCCATCCACCACCCATCCATCCTTCTCTTCATTCCCCTCCACCACCCCCTCCCACCCCCTCTTCATTCCCCTCCACATCCCCCCTCCCTCCCCCTCTTCAATCTTCTCCACCATCCCCTCCCACACCCTCTTCATTCCCCTCCACCTACCCCTCCCTCCCCCTCTTCATTCCCATCCACCACCCATCCATCCTTCTCTTCATTCCCCTCCACCTCCCCCTCCATCGCCCTCATCATTCTCCTGCACCACCCCCTCGCTTCCCCTCTTTATAACCCTCAACCTCCCCATCCCTCCCCCTCTTCATTCCCCTTCACCACCCCCTCCCTCCCTCCCTTCATTCCCCTCGGCCACCCCCTCTCTCCCCATCTTCATTCCCATCCTCCACCTCCTCCCTCCCCATCTTCACTCCCATCCTCCACCCCCCTCCCTCCCCCTCTTCATTCCCATCCACCACCCCCTCCCTCCCCCTCTTCATTCCTCTCCACTTCCCACTCCCTCCCCCTCTTCATTCTCCTCCACCTCCACCTCCCTCCCCCTCTTCATTCCATTCTCCCACCCCTCCCTCCCCCTCTACACTCCCCTCCACCTCCCCCCTCCCTCCCCCTTTTCATTCCACTTCAGCTCCCCCTCCTTCCCCACTTCATTCCCATCCACCAACCCCTCCCTCCCCCTCTTCATTCCCATCCACCACCTCCTCCCTCCCCCTCTTTCATTCTCCTCCACAACACCCGCCCTCCCCCTCTTCATTCCTCTCCACCTCCCAGTCCCTCCCCTCTTCATTCCCCTCCACCTCCCCCTCCCTCCCCTCTTCGTTCCCATCCCACCAACCACTCCCTCCCCCCTCTTCATTCCCTTCCACCACCCCCACCCTACCCTCTTCATTCCCCTGCACCTCACCCCCACAAACCCCTCCCTCCCCCTCTTCATTCCCCTCCACGTCCATCTCCCTCCCCAATTCATTCCCCTCCACCTCCCCTCCATCCCCCTCATCATTCTCCTCTACCAGCCCCTGCCTCCCCCTCTTCATAACCCTCCACCTCCCCCCTCCCACCCCTCTTCATTCCCCTCCACCACCCCCTCCCTCCCTCTCTTCATTCCCTCACGACCACCCCCAATCTCCCCATCTTCGTTCCCATCCTCCACCCCCTCCCTCCCCCACTTCATTTCTCTCCACCACCCCCCTCCCTCCGCATCTTCATTCCCATCCACCACCCCTCCCTACTCCTCTTCAATCCCATCCACCTCCCCCTCCCTCCCCATCTTCATTCCCCTCCACCCCCCCCTCCCTCGCCATCTTCATTCCCATCCTCCACACCCTCGCTCCCGCTCTTCATTCCCCTTCACCACCCCCTGCCTCCCCCTCTTCGTTCCCCTCCACCAGCCCCTCCCTCCCCCTCTTCATTCCCCCTCCAACATCCCCCCTTCCCCCTCTTCCTTCCCAACCACCAGCCCTTCCCTCCCCCTCTTCATTCCCATCCACCACCCCTCCCTACTCCTCTTCAATCCCATCCACCTCCCCCACTCCCTCCCCATCTTCATTCCCCTCCACCACCCCCTCCCTCACCATCTTCATTCCCATCCTCCACACCCTCGCTCCCGCTCTTCATTCCCCTTCACCACCCCCCTGCCTCCCCCGCTTCCTTCCCATCCACCACCCCCACCATCCCCCTCTGCATTCCCCTCCACTACCCCCTCCCTCCACCTCTTCATTCCCCTCCACGTCCATCTCCCTCCCCCTCTTCATCCCCCTCCACCAACCCCCGCCCTCCCCCTCTTCATTCCCCTCCACTTCCCCTTCCCTCCCCCTCTTCATTCTCCTACACCTCCCCCTTCCTCCCCCTCTTCATTGTCATCCACCAACTGCAATCTCCCCCCTCTTCATTCCCCTCCACCACCCCCCTCCCTCCCCCTCTTCATTCCCCTACACGCAACACCTCCCTCCCCCTCTTCATTCCCCTCCACCTCCCCCTCCCTCCCCCTCTTCATTCCCATCCACCTCGCCTCCCTCCCCCCTCATCATTCTCCTCCACCTCCCCCTCCCTCGGCCTCCTCTTTCTCCTCAACCTCCACCTCCCTCCCCCTCTTCATTCCCATCCTCCCCCTCCCTCCCCCTCTTCATTCCCCTCCACCTCCCTCCCCCTCTTCATTCTCCTCCAGCTCCCCCTCTCCTCCCTTCTTCCTTCCCATCCACCAACCGCTCCCTGCCCCTCTTCATTGCCATCCACCACCCACTCCCTCCCCCCTCTTTATTCTCCTCCACCACCCCCTCCCTCCCCCTCTTCATTACCCTCCACCTCCCCCCTCCCTCCCCTGTTCATTCCCCTCCTCCTCCCCTACCTCCCCTCTTCATTCCCATGCACCAACCCCTTCCTCCCCCTCTTCATTCCCCTCCAACACCCCTCCCTCCCCCTCCTCATTCCCCTGCACCTCCCCCCACTCACACACCGTCCCTCCCCCTCTTCATTCCCTTCCCACCTCTCCCACTCCCCTCCCCATTCATTCCTATCCACCAGCACCTCCCTCACCCTCCTCATTCTCCTCCACTTCCCCCCTCCCTCCCCCTCTTCTTTCTCTTCCTCCACCCCCTCCCTCCCACTCTTCATTCCCCTCCACCACCCTCTCCCTCCCCCTTTTCATTCTCCTCCACCTCCCCTCCCTTCCCCTCTTCTTTCTCGTCCACCTCTCCCTCCCTCCCCCTCTTAATTCACCTCCACCAACACCTCCCTCCCCTCTTCATTCTCCTCCACCTCCCCCACCCTCCCCCTCTTCATTCTCCTCCACCTCCCCCACCCTCCCCTCTTCATTCCCCTCCACCAACCCCTTCCCTCCACCTCTTCATTCCCCTCCCCCGCCCCCTCCCTCCCCCTCTTTTTTCTCCTCCACCGCTCCCTCCCTGCCCCTCTTCATTCCCCTCCACATCCCCCTCCCTCCCCCTCTTCATTCCCTCCACCCACCCCATCCCACCCCTCTTCATTCCCCTCCACCAACTCCTCCCTCCCCCTCTTCATTCCCACTCCACCACACCCCTCCCTCCCCTCTTCTTTCTCCTCCACCAACCCCTCCCTCCCCATATTCATTCCCTTCCACCACACCCCTGCCTCCCCCTCTTCATTCCCTTCCACCACCACCTCCCTCCCTCTCTTGATTCCCCTCCACCACCCCCTCCCTCCCCATTTTCATTCCCATCCTCCACTCCCTCCCTCCCGCTCATCATTCCCCGCCACCAGCCCCTCCCTCCCACTCTTCATTCCCCTCCACCAGCCCCTCCCTCCCCCTCTTCATTCCCCTAAACCAACCACTCCTTCACCCTCTTCTTTCCAATCCCACCAACCCCACCCTCCCCCTCTTCGTTCCCCTCCACCACTCCCTCCCTCCCCCTCTTCATTCCCCTCC